>NC_136267.1:159242827-159485327 GCF_964187855.1 Myxine glutinosa | reverse complement strand
CTGTGAAGAGTAGACTTCGAGCTGCAGGTTTGACAGGTCAAGTGGCAGTAAGAAAGCAATTGCTAAGATGGGAAAATAAGAAAAAGAGGCTTGCCTGGGTCATGAAGCACCGCCAGTGGACTACTCAAGACTGGAAGAAGGTCTTATGGACTGATTAATTAAATTTGAAATCTTTGGTTCATCACGCAGGGTTTTTGTACGCCGTCGAGTAGGCAAAAGGATGGTGTCTCGGTGTCTCAGTGTGACACCAACTGTCAAACATGGAGGAGTAAGCGTGATGGTCTGGGGCTCTTTTGCTGGATCCAGAGTCGGCGACTTGCACAGAGTGACTGGCACCCTGAACCAAAGGGCTACCACAGCATTTTGCAGCGCCATGCAATACCCTCTGGTATATGCCAAGTTGGTCAGGGGTTCATCCTACAGCAAGATAATGACCCTAAACACACCTCCAGGCTATGTCAAAACTACCTTCGAGGAAAAGAACAAGACGGTAGGCTTCAAATCATGGAATGGCCAGCACAGTCTCCAGACTTAAACCCTATCGAGCTGGTTTGGGATGAACTGGACAGAAGGGTGAAGGCAAACCAACCTACAAGTGCAACACATTTGTGGGAACTTCTGCAACAGTGTTGGGAAGAACTTCCCGAACAATATTTGATTTCCATTGTAGAAAGAATGCCATGAGTGTGTTCGGCGGTTATATCTGCAAAAGGTGGCTACTTTGCCGAGTCAAAAGTTTTAATTAAATTTTGATCAATAAAATGATTCTATGATTTCTTTTTTAATCTACAATTGTTTATTTGTTCTATGCTTACTTGCAGAGTACATTGAGACATTAAACTGCGTAAATTTCAATAAAAACTGGAAAAATTGAGGTGTTCTAAAACTTTTGACCGGTAGAGTATATATATATATGTGTATATATATATATATATATATATATATATATATATATATATATATATATATATATATATATATATATATATATATATATATATATATATATATATATATATATATATATACATACATACATACAGACTTGGCATTTAATATGGAATTTTTTTTGTTGTTGACTTGGGTTAACTTTCTTAACTCATTATATCAATCTGGTGAGTTTCTTTTACACTTTGGTGATTTATTTGTTAAAAGAACCATGTCACTGATTGTCTGTCGCAGCAAGAAGTCAACAACAGGATTATATCACAGGTGGCATGGCAAAATGTACTGACAGGTGCATTTGACGATTGGCTTCACAGTCGGGTATGCAAGGGTTGTTGCGTTCTGTATTAGTGAAAAACAACTGCTGCACGTCTCCAAAAGTTATTGCCGCTTCCTCTGGAGATGTTCCGTCAACTCGACAAGGCTGTTTGTCATGGAGTGGTGGCTTTACGAAATTACGGCATGAAAGAGCGTGCCATTGCTCGGCAGTATGGTATCACTCAAGGTCAGGTGTCAAAGATCCTGAAACGAAATGCTCAGAGGGGTGTCCCTAATCCAATACCGAGGCCAAGACTTCCCCGCAGAACCACAAGGAGGGATGATCGCCAGCTGCACCGGTTAGTCCGCAATGGCCGTACCAAGTCAGCTAATCGGCTTAGGGCTGAGTGGCAGCAACTGACAAATGTGCCTGTATCCAGAAGGCTAGTCAACCAACGACTGGTTCAAGCAGGCTATTGTGCCAGGCGTCCCCTGAGAAAGCCATGCCTGACCAGACAACACCGCCAGCACCGATTGCAGTGGGCCAGAGAGCACCGTCAATGGCAGCCAGGACACTGGAATCACGTGATCTTCAGTGACGAGTCTAGATTTCTGGTCTATCGTCAAGATGGCCGCATCCGAGTGCGCAGACAAGTGCATGAAGCCTACAACAAAGATTGTATAGTGCCAAGAGTCCAAGCTGGAGGTGGTGGGGTGACCATTTGGGCTCATTTTCATGCAGGGGGCAAAACTGACCTGGTTGTTCTGAATGGAAACCTGAACCAGTTCAAGTACAGGGCCATTCTGGAAGAAACATTGCTTCCATTTGCTCGTGCAGCCTTTCGAGGAAACTTTGTTTTCCAAGATGACAATGCACGGCCTCATCGTACTCGCATGATCCAACACTTTCTTGCTGACCATGGTGTAGAGCATATGGAGTGGCCTGCCATGTCCCCGGATATGAATCCGATAGAGAACTTGTGGGCAGAATTAACGCGTCAAATCGACCACTTGGACCAGCAGCCGACCTCTGTGCATGAATTGCAGCAGGCTATTGTCACTGCATGGCAAGCGATTCCTGTCCAAACCTTGGCAAATCTCGTGAATGGCATGCCTCAACGTGTACGTGCTCTCCTGAATGCTCGTGGGGGTTACACGAAGTACTGAACTGTAATTTTACTGTCCGTAATCCCAGTCGTAATTTAACTTTTGTTTTTGTTAAAAAAAAAATTGGCTAATGTGCAAAATAAAGAGATACTTCTGTAAAACGTACAGAAGTTTAACACAGTACTGTCCGTGAATTGATTTCAATATCAGTTTACATCACTTTCAAGGATCAATTTATTTGCTTCGAAATGTCAAATGTGGTTTTTGTTTCTTTTAAAGGTCACATTAACAAAATCTAGAATAATTTCAACATAATTCAATGAACTTTTGGTTCTAAGACATCTTGAAAAGTAAGTTCACCCCCACAAAAAAATATTCCATATTAAATGCCAAGTCTGTATATATCAGTTACTATGCGATTACATACCATCAGTGGTGAACTGCCATTAAGGTATCCCATCCAGCTATGCTGTACCTTAATGGGAGCGATAAGGACCGTCTGGTCTGCCACATGGCACATTATCTCTGGTATCCACTCATTATATGGAATGCAGCCGGGAGCAAACCAATCCAAATATATCTTCAGTTTTCCAGCTTTCAATGAGCGCACGTAATGACGTCACTGCCATGTACATACGCTCTGCCTGCCAAGCTCTCAGGAGAACCCTCCGACAGAGCAGAATTTTGATCTTAGTTCAGATACTGTCATTAGTGTATGTAAAACTCACAGTTACCGACCTGGTTTCGCCCTTTTGGGGCTCATCAGGGCAACGCAGTGAGTCCTGCATACACTTATGACTGAAAACCTTTCGATTATATCCCAGTTACTATGCGATTACGTACCATCAGTGGTGAACCACCATTAAGGTATCCCATCCAGCTATGCTGTACCTTAATGGGAGCGATAAGTACCGTCTGCCACATGGCACATTATCTCTGGTATCCACTCATTATATGGAATCGCCTGGATGCAGCCGGGAGCAACCAATCCAAATATATCTTTTTTTCTCCAGCTTTCAATGAGCGCACATAATGACGTCACTGCCATGTACATACGCTCTGCCTGTCAAGCTCTCAAGAGAACCCCCCGACAGAGCAGAATTTTGATCTTAGTTCAGATACTGTCACAGTATCTGTTACTTTTGTTACTGTTACTGTTACTTTTGATCAAAAGTAACAGATGCCAAAAATATTGGCATCCTTGCACTTTTTTCAAATAACTTACAATTTTCTCTAAAAAAGGTATTTGCTCTCCACAATTCTTTATTTCACTGTTAATATGACAAAACCTTTGTTTTTGATTCAGAACTTAATATATCCTTTTAAATCAGAAATTAAAAAGAAATGGCATTAACAAAATTATTAACACCCGAGACTCAATATTTGGTATCACAGCCTTTGGACAAAATAACTGAAGTCAAGCGCTTCCTTTAGCCATGGATGAGCTTCCTACACCTTTCTACTGGCAGTTTGGCCCACTCTCCTTGTGCAAACTGCTCCAGTTCTCCCAGATTTGAAGGGTGCCTTCTCCCAACTGCTGGTTTCAGATCTCCCCACAGGTGTTCAATGGGATTTATATCTGGATTCATTGCTGGCCACTTCAGAACAGTCCAGAGTTTTGTCTTGAACCATTCCTGGGTATTTTTGAAGTGTGTTTGGGGTCAAGTAGGGAAGGTGTTCTTTTCATTGAAGGCTTCATTTTGTTTTCTGGAAACATAGAGATGATGTGCTTTACCGAAAAGGTCTCATCTGTCCACAGGACATTCTCCCAGAAGGATATTGGCTTGTTTGGGTGTGTTTTGGCAAACTCCTGGGTCTCCTACCATAGAAACCCCCTTTCAGTGAGTTGACGACAGATGGTGCGAGTTGAAACTGTCGTACCTTGTGTCTGAAGGTCAGCTTGAATCTGTTTGGGAGTTGATCGTGGTGCTTTCTCCACCATTCGAACAATCCTTTGCTGCAATCCTCGATCAAGTTTTCCCTTGCGGCCACATCCAGAGAGGTTGGCTACAGTGCCATGGGCCTTAAACTTCCTGATAACATTGCGTACGGTGGACACAGGAACAGCAAGGTCTCTGGAGATGGACGTGCAGCCTTGAGATTGTCCAATGTCCATGCTTGGCTACAATCTTGTGTCTGACATTCCTCAGACAATTTTCTCGTTTTCTTTCTTTTCTCCATGCTCATTGCGGTACACACAGCGACACAAAACAGCAGAATGTCTCCTTTTCTCCATTCAAAGTGGGTGAATGAGTCATCACCCCTCAGCCCAAATTGGGCTAAGGGGTATTGTCGTCACGGGTGTCGTCCGGGCGTCCGTCAACTTTTGGTTTCCTTCAATTACAAGGACAACGGCTTGTCCGATTAAATCCATTTTTGCAGTGTGTGTTGGGGTTGAGTAGAGGAAGGTTCATTGGCACGCAGCGATTTTCAATATGGCCACCACGGCAGCCGTCCGGGCGTCCGTCAACTTTTGGTTTCCGTCAATTTCGAGCAGAACGGCCTGTCCGATTAAATCCATTTTTGCAGTGTGTGTTGGGGTTGCGTAGAGGAAGGTTCCTTTCGAAAATGGGCGCGCTGCGATTTTCAATATGGCCGCCGTGGCAGCCATCTTGAAATTGGTTTCCACCATGCATGGGCTGAGGGGTTACGCCCGCTTTGCAGTGCTATTTATTTTTATATTGGGGGCACCTGCAACTCACCACAGGTGAGTTCAATTCCAAAGTAAAGAAGAATCACCTGCTTGAAATCTAATTATTTCTAACAACTTCGAAAAGGCGCCAATAATATTGTCCGGGCCATTTTAGGATTTCTGTGTGGAATAAGCTAAGATTTCGGAATTTTTTTCTGCTTTTTTGTTTCGTTCCACTGCAAACCAAAGAAATACAAATGTGGACAACAAAATATTTTTTTTTTCAGCAAATTTCTGGAAGAAATGGTGAATTATTTGAAAAAAGTGCAATGGTGCCAAAATCTTTGGCTACGACTGTATATATACATATACATATAAAGATATATAAAGATATATATAAAGATATATATATACTGTATATATATATATATATATATATATATATATATATATATATATATATATATATACACACACATATGTATATATATATCTGTATATATGACACTTTTTGACACTTTACAATATTACATCATTATTGTAGTTAGCCGCGTCGCAGACGCTGGTCATAGAGTGCCCTCTGCTGTTGTTGTTGTTCTTCTTGTTCTTGTTCTTGCAGAGAAGACAAAACCTCAAAGCTCCACCCATTCTGGGAACCATAGCTCCACCCATTCTGGGAGAGGCCTCATATAAACAAATATCCACCATTTTATTAACTTGCATAGCTTTGAGGCCTGTTTTGTAGGCCCGTGGTGTCTTCCTCTCTCACACAGTTTTATTTCAAATCAAATTCGATATATCATTTCATTTTTCACAGTCGCTAACATAGTTTTAGACTCGGTTGAAAAAAAACGGGAAGAAAATCCGATGAAAGTTGCCCTTTATAGAACGAAATGAATTCTCAAAGGCCTGTAACTTCAAGTCCATTGAGATTTTTTTTTTTAAATCGCGGCATGGTCAGTCATACACCGCCCGAAATAACAGACGGGAAAATGCCGAGATATATATATTTTGTTTAAATCACGGCATGGGCAGTCATACACCGCCCGAAATAATAGACAGGAAAATGCCGAGATATATTAAAAATTCGTCCATTTGATGACAATCGTCACGATGAAATATTTAATTTATACGTCGTCACAATAATGTGGAGAGAGGAGCATAGCTTCGTTCACGTGTCGCCACATACGGGAAATTGCCGAGATATATATTTTTTAAATCGCGGCATGGTCAGTCATACACCGCCTGAAATAACAGACGGGAAAATGCCGAGATATATTAAAAATTCGTCCATTTGATGACAATCGTCACGATGAAATATTTAATTTATACGTCGTCACAATAATGTGGAGAGAGGAGCATAGCTTCGTTCACATGTCGCCACATACGGGAAATTGCTGAGATATATTTTTTTTCAATCGCGGCATGGTCAGTCATACACCGCCTGAAATAACAGACGGGAAAATGCCGAGATATATTAAAAATTCGTCGCCACACACGGGAAATTGCCGAGATATATTTTCACTTTGCACAAAAATAACATCAAGTAATCGAATCAATAGGAATGTCCTGTGCCTATAACATCGACGTTATAGGCAACGCTGCATCTAGGCATTGTGTAACATCGACGCGGCTTTTGTTTTAATTAAAACTTTTTGTACTTGTGTTATGGAAGAGGAGGAGATTCTCATTACCTCCGCCACCAAAGGTGGATGGAGGTTATGTTCTCACCCCTGTCTGTCCGTTTGTCTGTCCGTTTGTGAACAAAATATCTCAAAAGGATGTGGACGGATTCGGACGAAATTTGGCAGAGATGTAGCGTATGTGACAAGGCCGAAATGATTAGATTTTGTTGAAGATCCGGATTCGGATCCGGCTACTATAATTTTAAAGTGATTCTTCACTATTGAGTGACATGGCCAACCAGGTGGAGGTATGCTCTCTACTGAGTGCCGATCTCGTTTTGAATGTTAAAGGCATCTATAATAATCCGTGTTATGTGCTCACGAACAATCACTTCTGTATTTACATATTGCAGGATAAGGTTCTATCCAAAAGTGTGACAATTACTGACAAATCTTGGAAGTTCCACCACGGGAAATAAAACGTGAAACCACGAATCAGCCGCGAGCAACCTCGATTACCTGCCGTCAGCGATTGGACCACCGGCAACTGGCACCGCACACCTAAGCTCAGCAACTTCTCCTTGGACACAACACAATCAGCGGCAAAACTTGACTCCGTTTCGTAGATGGTTTGCAGCATCGCCGACCGCAGGTCTGGCGTGACCGAAGTATGGAGATGTCGGTGTGGACCGCACAGCCCCCCCCCCCGGCCCCCTCCCCCAAGGTCAACCTGCGGGCCAAGAACCGTCCCAGTGACGGTCACCGTCCGGGCGTGCTCAACGATCTCCCTCGGGTCGAGTCGTCCTGACTTGCCCAAAGTACGAGGCGCGCGGAAGGGCTCACCTCGTACACGAGTCGCGGAGCGGCCCCTCTCTCACCTCCACGAGATGACCAACAGGTACCCGAAGGATGGCGACTGTCGGAGGATGGATAAATAGTCCGGGAAACAGCCTCGTTCAACTACAACTACAAACTGCCCGTGACGAGGATCCCACGGTCCGCGGGCTCCACATGAAGATAAACACATTTACATGCGAGGCAACAACAAAACGTGCGCAGCTCACTCACTCAAAATAGAATCCGGGGCGGAGTGTCCCGAAAATAGCGGCGCCCGCTCGGCGAGGGGATTGAATCATATTATTAGAGAACCGGAGCGGGCGCCGCAAGAACGCTTGAGAATCGGACCCGTAATGGAGGAATAGCTTGAACCCGCCGCCCAGAGACCAGGCGCAAAAACAAAGTACGGTGAAACCATGCACGGATTCGGATTAATACGAACGGTGACACCATGTACGGATTCGGATTAATACGAACGGTGACACCACACACGCATTCTGATCACCATGTATGGTGAAACCATGTACGGATTCTGATCAAAACACTGACACCATGCACGGATTCTGATCACCACACACTGACACCATGCACGGATTCTGATCACCACACACTGACACCATGCACGGATTCTGATCACCACACACAGTGACACCATGCACGGATTCTGATCACCATGGGCATGATTGACAGCATGCACAGATGCTGATAACCACAAATTGGGACACCATGCACGGATTCTGATCACCACGTACGGTAACACCATGCACGCACTCTAATCACCATGGACATGAGTGATACCACGCACGGATTCTGGTCACACAGTGACACCATGCACGGATTCTGATCACCGCGTACGGTGACCACGCACGGATTCTGTTCACCACATACGGTGAAACCATGTACGGATTCTGATCAAAACACTGACACCATGCACGGATTCTGATCACCACACACTGACACCATGCACGGATTCTGATCACCTCACACTGACACCATGCACGGATTCTGATCACCACACACTGACACCACGCACGGATTCTGATCACCACACACAGTGACACCATGCACGGATTCTGATCACAACACAGTGACACCATGCACGGATTCTGATCACCACACAGTGACACCATGCACGGATTCTGATCACCACAAACTGACACCATGCACGGATTCTGATCACCACACATTGACAACATGCACGGATTCTGATCACCACACATTGACATGCACGGATTCTGATCACCACACAGTAACACCATGCACGGATTCTGATCACCACAAACTGACACCATGCACGGATTCTGATCACCACGCACTGACACCATGCACGGATTCTGATCACTACACATTGACACCATGCACGGATTCTGATTACCATGAACGGTGATCCCACGCATGGATTCTGGTCACACTGACACCATGCACGGATTCTGATCATCACACACTGACCATGCACGGATTCTGATCACCACACCAACACCATGCACGGATTCTGATCACCACACAGACACCATGCACGGATTCTGATCACCACAAACTGACACCATGCACGGATTGTGATCACACAGTTACACCATGCACGGATTCTGATCACACAGTTACACCATGCACGGATTCTGATCACCACACTGACACCATGCACGGATTCTGATCACCACACATTGACAACATGCACGGATTCTGATCACCACACATTGACATGCACGGATTCTGATCACCACACAGTAACACCATGCACGGATTCTGATCACCACAAACTGACACCATGCACGGATTCTGATCACCACGCACTGACACCATGCACGGATTCTGATCACTACACATTGACACCATGCACGGATTCTGATTACCATGAACGGTGATCCCACGCATGGATTCTGGTCACACTGACACCATGCACGGATTCTGATCATCACACACTGACCATGCACGGATTCTGATCACCACACCAACACCATGCACGGATTCTGATCACCACACAGACACCATGCACGGATTCTGATCACCACAAACTGACACCATGCACGGATTGTGATCACACAGTTACACCATGCACGGATTCTGATCACACAGTTACACCATGCACGGATTCTGATCACCACACTGACACCATGCACAGATTCTGATCACGACACTAATACCATGCACGGATTCTGATCACCACACATACACCATGCACGGATTCTGATCACCACACACTGACACCATGCACTGATTCTGATCACCACACACTGACACCATGCACGGATTCTGATCACCACACACTGACACCATGCACGGATTCTGAACACCACGATTGCACATCCATCGTATGCACGATGCACGAGGGAATGACCGCAATTTTCTCATTCGCGGTCCCTGGAATGGTCGTGTTCGGGACACATTCCGGGTCGAACAATAATAATTATCAATCATTTGTTGGTCGAAAGATTTCGAACTCTTTCAAATGTGTAGATCGGAATATTATCGGTGACAATATCAAACTGAAGGAACTTCAGCGCAGGAGGATTCTGATTGGACCGTTCTTCTGGATCATGGAATCCCGCACAATATTGCCAATATCGATGCACCCCTCTATCCCCAGTGATTCTATAAGTCGATACCGTACAATTGCAGTCTAAAGCCATCCATCGTCCCTGCTGCCAGCACCTTTTCCAGGGAGCCCACAGATCCTATCCCTATCGATGACATTCCATGCGGAATATTTCTCCTGATTTACGACTCAAACAGATTGATCTCGTGCGCGTCTCGAGTCAATCATTCCCTGTGGATGTTCTGAATGTTTTGAATTAACGATCGTGCTTGGCCTGCAATTAATGGCATGTGATCGTCTAAAGATTACAACATAACATAACCGGTATTTAAACTTTTTAAAGTTAAAAACATGGCTGGCAGGTACTTTAGAGGTGTGCATATGCAGCTCAAAGATGTTGAGCTCGGGGTCGAATGCTCAACCCAGTTATATAAAGTGTGTCCCATATGATTAACACGCAGCGCGATGGGTACATCAATGCGTGGGCGTTTTATAAGCCGGACGTCCTGTCGGCTAGCACCGGTTGCTGGACGTTTAAAGATCCCTCGGCGTCTTTGGTCGCAAAGAGGAGGCAAGTTATCTCCAGGACCCTGAACGAATTATAAATTCCTGACTGCTGGGAAGGAAATGGCAAACTTCCTAGCATTCCCTTTCCTTCTTCCTTGTGGGGGTTGGCTGGGGGAGGTTTTTGTCCCAAGTCTTTCACGAACCGGCTGGCCAGACCTGAAGTTCAACGAAGTAGTTGGAGCAGGAAGTTCTTCATGGTACCAGCTCACCTACTCTTCGCTAACGACACTGTTGGATTAATCAGGTTCACCATATTTTTTCGTTCAAATTTTTTGGAGATTAGCAAAACTATACATTTTTGGAATATTCAGAGCATCAGGATTTCCAACAATTAATGTTGGCATTTGCGGAGACACGTGCATGGCCGCCATTTTGGATTTCCAAAATGGCCGCCATAAAATACATAATTTGCGCTATCTCGGCTTCTGGTCAACCTAGAATCTTATTTAAATATGCTAATCCTATGTTTTCTGGGTCAAGAAAACCATTGGTGGGATCATTGGACTTCTAATCCTAACACTTGCTTCACTTTTAGGACTTTCCAGATGTTAGTGATACAAAAAATATTCCGCTCACATCTTCCGACCTATGAAGTTTTCATTGAATTCCATGTTTTCCATATTCCATGTTCAATCCGATACTAACAAGGCTGCTTTCTTGCTTTATAAACCCATACCTATAACTTCAAAGGACTTGCAATATCATGTATTATGTAATACAGTTATATCACAAATATAAAGACAATGGTTTTCAATTACCTTTGTTTGTTGCTTTTCTATAATCCTGAGCACTATTTTGAGGCCTTTATTGGATTCCTTGACCCAGAAAACATAGGATTAGCATATTTAATTAAGTCTCTAGGTTGACTAGAAGCCGAGATAGCGCAAAATAAGTAATTTTATGGCGGCCATTTTGAAAATCCAAAATGGCGGCCATGCACGTGTCTGTGCAAATGCCAACATTGATTTTCGGATTCTCCATGCTGTGATGATTCCAAAAATGTACAGGTTTGCTAATCTCCCAAAAATAACGTGTTAAATTACGTGTTATTACCAAATTAATTTACGTGTTCAATCTGATACATTGAACAGTACGGGACAGTACGGGACAGTACGGGACAGTACGGGACACGAATGGGCATGTTCGGGATACAATGGGGAACCATTATCATGCCATTACATGTCGTGATCATGCACTTCATCAAGTGATTTAACATTCACGCATAATAATCCACGTGGGTTAGATAACCTAACCATGTGCTGCGCAATACTTTCCAGAATGAAGAACGGAAAAAAAACAAAAAAAACACGTGAACAAGTGTGAAAAATAAATAATACCGACGAGCATGCTCGATCTCGATTTCGGGAAAAGAAAATATAATCCGGCACACTATCCTGAAAAGGTTGCCATCCCCCTGTCAGCGCAATTTCATCCATCTTTAAAATCACCAATCATCCGTGGTGGTGATAACACCATGTCGTGGAAGAATTAAAATGCTCCATTGGGTGAATTCAAATTAATTAAAAAAAAACCCCCATAAAATGGAGAAGAGATGTGAAGAAGATGCATTTGCTTGGGAAACGCATAAATGGTTCCACTCGGAAATTGTAACACAGAGAGAGAAACTAGAGTACGGCTCGGTGGAGCGCATACCTCCGCAAGGCTCAACAGTTTACGTTTTTTATCCACTGATAGGCCAGAAGTGGATCCGGATCTGAATAAAAATCCCATCGGCTTGTTCTTGTCACCTACCCAACCGGTCCACCAAGTTTCTTTCAACTCCGTCCACAACTTTCTGAGATATCCTGCTATATATAGTTTTTGACTCGATCACTTAATGATGAAGAATCACTTAAAATTATCTTATTCGGATCTGGATCTGGATCTGTATCTTCACAAAAATCGAATCAATTCATCCTCGTTACACACCCAACCTGTCCACCAAGTTTCGTCCGAATCCGAGCACAACTTTTTGAGATATCCTGTTCACAAACAGGCAGACAGACAGGCAGACAGAGAGACAGACAGACAGATGTAACCTCCATCTGCCTTTTGCTGGTGGAGGTAACTCGAATGAGCAATCGAATATTGCATGCCCTTACCCAGACTTGTTTTGTGTGGTTTCAATAGTATGTATTTTATAGACGTACTCACATTCTAATTGCACCATACATTCTTTATAGACGTATTCGCACTCTAGTCATTTGTACATATGTTATAGAGGTACTAGGTTGAAAAAAGAATAACCACATATGGAACATGGCCCCAAACCTCTTATACTCTCGTCCACAACCCTAAATGCGGCTCCATTGTGGATCCCAATACAATAAATAAATGCTTGTTGTAGGGTGTTATTGGTTCACGAGTTATCAAGTGACCACTATATTCGTCATGGGTGTGTGTCTGTGTCTGTCCGCAGCATAACTACCCGATGATAACATCAGATCTTGATGAAACTTGGGTGGGAGGTTGATATCATGATCTAGTTGTGTCCTGTCCGGAGTGGGCGTATTCCGTCCATTGTGGGTGGAGCCACGCCCGAAAAAGATGTCTTTTTAGGGGGTAATCGAGTTCAAGCTACATCTTCTCTGAGGGGTTTGGTGGAATCTGACAGGGGTTTCGGTATTTGGTTAGGGCAATGTCACGTGTCTGGCTCCACGGAGCTCGAGTTTTCATTACTTGCAAAATCGAAGATTTTTCAAGTATATTGGTCGGTTCCGTTTGTGGTTCTGTCTGTTTGTCTGTCTGTTTGCCTGTTTGTCACCAGCCCACAGGTCACAATTCTAAACCTATCGTCACAAAACTTCACCAAGTTGTATAAGTCGTCCCAATTGAGAAGCCTATTGGTTGAGGTCAAAGGTCAAAGGTCATCTGGAGGTCAAATTTCTAAAATCGCCATTTTAAATCCGATTGACTTGAAAATTGAATAGCATTTGCATATCGATTCATTAATTGGGAAACATACTATTTGAGGTCAAAAGGTCAAAGGTCAACTCAAGGTCAAACTTTAAAAATCATCAATTTTCATCTAAAAATCCGTCAATTCTCATCTGATTGACTTAGAAAATTGAACAGCATTTGCACATTGAGTCACTAAATATGGAAACCAACTATTTTTGAAGTCAAAAGGTCAAAGGTAAACTCAAGGGCAACCTTCCAAAATCATCATTTTTCATCTGAAAAATCGTCACTATTCTTCCTATTGACCCGAGCTTTGATCAAGATTGTCAATTTTAATCTTGATGAAATGGACAATTTGCTGTTTCAATGGAATTTTTTTTCTTGGGGAGGGGGGCGGGCGTATTTTGCAAGTATCGTGCTCTGCATGACGTCTTCTTGTTTTATTTTTTTTCATTTTCTTTCTTTCTTTATTTATTTATTTTAATTTCATTTTTCAGCGAATTTTCGGTATTGTGTAGCTAACTAACCTCATAACTGATTATACATTATTTTCTATCTCATTTCAAGGTCAGTAACCTTCGTTTTGACATTTCCGGGCCTGGCCTGGCCGGGCCTGTTTCGGTTATAGTCCGTCCTTTGTCATTGAATACCGCTCGCTCGTGAACCATCGTCGTCTCCTGACTTGTTGCATTCATTTTCTAGTAAAATTATATCAAATGCATCGTAGATTGGACCTCATAAGAAGATTTGCAGCAACCCGCATCTCCCATGTTGCCTTTCTCTGCCATCGTTTTCCAAGATGCGACAGTGCTTGCTGTTGGTGCAGGTGAGTGGTACTGGATGAGTTATTGCTTTGCTGTTGTGTAATAAAATAAAGGTAAAGGTTTGTGGCTGATGTAGAAATATCACAGTGATGCTCTTAAGTTGTGTCCTTTTGCTCATGGATATAAATCGCATTTTCTATTTATACACTGGCATAACAGGCTGAAGGTGCAAGACTATGTTACTCTAACGTTATTAGTTACTATATCGAGATCATTGAGCGGATGACTAATTCTAACATATGAAAGTGGTGTAGGCCAACATGTTGAGATCTACATTGATGGTGCTGGCGGGATGACTCTTCACTTGTTTTCAGCAAACTCATCTTTCAACTGTCTTGTTTGGGTCCGATTCTCAACCTGACTATAGACTGTCACATTGGCGTTTCACAGACCTGGAGTTGCACCCCAATCTTCAGCTGGAGATTCATCTGGATACCCATCTGCTCGCATTAGCTGGTGGGCATAATAATTCCACGGTGGTGTCTTTTGCCTAAGAGTAGGCAAATTAACGTCAGCACCCTGGCACAGTTTCAAATTCCTGCTGTGACTACGCCTACGTTCGAGCAACGCAGCTGCCTTCTTGCCTTCTTGTGGTGTTCGGCCTCGTCACCTGACCAGGGATGAAAATTTGCTCTGCCACCAACATAATTGTTTGCTCGAGGTGACTATATCATGGTGATTAACCTGGAAAGAAGAGGTAAGGAAAGAGAGAAAGAGGAGACAACAAGAAAATTGGGGACAAGAAGAGGGGACACAAGATGAGGGGAGTCAAGATAATAGAGTGAAATAAGATGAGACAGAGCAAAAGCGGAGAGTGAAGAATGGGATAAAAGAGCAGAAAGATGAGCGGAAAGTTTCTAAAAGACTAGAGCGAATTTACATCTGATTAACTTGTTTGTCTTGATAATATAAGTATATCAGACTGGAGTCTGCAATGGGGGTCTGTCTGTCGTGAGATTTTGTGCAGAAATCAATGAATGGGACTCTCTCTGTGTTATCAAGTTTCCAGGAAAATCCAGTTAAATGTTGAATAATCCCTGATTGGAATGTAATAATTGAGCAAACTAAGATTCCTCAAGTTGAAGCACTTCTGGGGATAGTGTAAGCACCTTGTATAGATTTTATTTTAAGGCTATTTAAATCAATAAGGTACAGTGCCTTCAGAAAGTATTCACACCCCTTGAATTTTCACATTTTGTTGTGTTGCAGCCTGAATTTAAAATGGAGTAAATTGAGACTTTTGTCACTGATATACACATAATAGTCTACAATGTCAAAGTATAATTTTACTTTTTATAATATTTTCCAAAATAATTAAAAATGAAATAGACATATCCAATTTACATAGGTATTCAACCCTTTGAGTCAATACTTAATTGAAGCACCTTTAGTAATGATTACAGGTTCGACTCTTCTTGGATATATCTAAGTCAACTTTGCACATCTGGATTTGGGGAGCTTCTCCCATTCTTCCTTGCAGATTTGCTCAAAAACCGATGGGGAGCATCAGTGAACAGCAGTCTTAAATTATTGCTTGCTCAATGGGATTCAAGTCTGGGAGTTGGCTGGAGCACTCGAGAACTTTCACATTCCTGTTCTGAAGCCATTCCAGTGTGGCTTTGGCTGTATGCTTGGGGTAATTGTCCTGTTGGAACGCAAATCTTCAACGCAGTCGAAGGTCTCTTGCACTCTGAAGCAGGTTCTCCTCAAGGATTTGCCTGTTTTTGGCTCCATTCATTGTTCCCTCTATCCTTACAAGTCTCCCAGTCCCTGCCTCTGAAAAGCATCCCCATAGCAAGATGCTGCCACCACCATGCTTTATGGTAGGGATGCTGTTAGATGGGTGATGAGCTGTGCTCAGTTTCTGCCAGACATTGCATTTTGCATTCAGATCAAAGAGTTCAATTTTCATCCCATCAGACCACAGAATAATTTGCCTCATGCTATCAGTCTTTCACAGCATGCTGCAGGCGTGCTGTCATTTGCCTTTTTCTCAGGAGTGGCTTCCGTCCGGCCACTCTCCCATAAAGCCTAGATTTGTGAAGGGCTGCAGAGACTGTTGTCCTTTTGGAAGGTTCTCCCATCTCAGCAAGGAGCTCTGTAGTTCTGTCAGAGTGGTCATTGGGTTCTTGGTCACCTCCGTGACAAAGGCCCTTCTTGCCTGGTTGCTCAGTTTGGTCGGACGGCTAGCTCAAGGAAGAATTAGGGTAGTTCCATATTTTTTTCCATTTCCTAATGATGGAGCTCACTGTGCTTTTGTGAACTTTCAACACTCCAGAAATTGTTTTGTTCCCCTTCCCCATATCTATGCCTCCTCACAATTCTATCTTGGAGTTGTCCAGACAGTTCCTTGGACTTCATAGTATAGTTTCTACTCTCACATGCACTGTCAACTGTGGGACCTTATATAGAAAGGTGTGTTTCTTTCTAAATCATGTCCAATCAATTGAAATGGCTACAGGCGGACTTCATTGAAGTTCTAGAGACATCTTAAGGGTGATCAAAGGAAATTGGATGTACCTGAGCTCAATTTGGAGTGTCTAGTATTGATTAAGTATTCAAAGGGGTTGAATACTTATTGATTCAAGACATTACAGCTTTTCATTACTTTGTACAGTTTTCTAAAAAAAACGTCCAATTTGACATTGTGTGGTACTATGTATAATAGATCAGTGCCAAAAAGAAAAATCTCAATTTAATCCATTTGAAATTCAGACCAACAACAAAATGTGAAAAAGGTCAAAGGTCAAAGGTCAAATAATTGATGACGGCACTGTATATCTGACAATGAGTTTGAGAAGATGAGAAATACAACGTGTTAACATATTACCTATACAAAATAGTAAGATTTTGAGTTCCCTCCAGCTCATTTCAATACATTTTTCTCCACAACTATAGGGGATGCTACTTTGCGGTGGTTGTACCCCCCCCCCCCCCCCAACGCAAGTCGGGGGCCAAATCTTCCCCATTCTTCCCTGCTGCCCGGATTCTTCAGGGCAGGGCGGTCATGGTCAGAGCGCCGATCGGCCCCCGTGGACGGACGCTTTCCCTCTTGTCTCTTCTCTCCCTCTCCCTCTCCCTCCCTCTCCCTCTCTTTTTCTCTAACTCTGTCGTGGCCCTGACTTCATGAAGGTGGGAGTACAACATCCTGGATGTGGGGGATATCTGGGTCACTCCTGTGAGATTGATCAGTTGTCTCCGTGCCACAGGCTTGGTCGAGAGAACTGTCCAGGTCTATACAACAACAACAACAACAACAACAACATTTTCCTCCGTCAGTCCTGCCTCAATTCCACACTCCCCAATTCATTTTCTTTAAATTTTCTTCAATTACACATTACTTTTACCTCTCATTTGTTTTGTAGATATAACATGCATATGACATATTTCCCTCAACAATGTGTTTCTTGTGACAATAACAATTTTGTAGACATTCAAATGTTCCCAAACACTCAAATGGCAACCTCAATGTAAGCAAGCAATAATCTCTGGTTATAATATAGGAGGAAAAATTACTCAGATCATGAATTGAGAGTATGATTAACAATTAGTGTGACTGAATTTATAACAAATGTCATACGATTGTTTGTTTTTTTTTGAGGTTTTTTCTACCAGAACAAAATACTTGGCAACTTTCACAAGTCCCTCCAAAGTTGCGAGACAACCTGGGAGGAACTAAACTTTACTTTCCTGACAAAACTCTGACGATGAGGTGTTGACACATACTTTTTTTCCTTGTTTCCTAATTGTGCTTTCTCAATTTCCTTGTTTCTCAGTTATTTAACGAGCAACGAGCAAGAGTGCAACTTTAGGATCCCTGCAGTCAACCCACTCAGGTCTCTCATCACCTTCTAAAGTCTGTTATCAACTGGTCGTCTACTTTTGAAAACCAATGGAGACCAGGGATTCTGGTATTTAGCTTGACTCTGAAAGAATAGCCATGTTGGACAATGCTCTGGAAAAAGCTGAATTTCTTAACTTTTTTGTGCCAGGTGTCCTCTGTATAGTACACCTCTTCTTCTGTTTTTTTTGTATACAACATCAAGGCTCGTGTAAGAGATAACATTGATCACAAAAAGACAAACTGACACATAAAACATTTGATAAAGGGAGCGGGAGACAAGATGGAGAGCAGGGACATCGGGAGATCTGTGGGAGGGAGATGCCTTGGGGGAGGAGGCATGGGAAGGGGGGGGGGGGGGGGTGAGAGAGCTAATACACACATGCGCACTGCTATGACTTCCAGGAAAGAAGTTGGTATTTCAAAAAAGTGGATCTGGGGTGAATTAACAGGGGTAGAAAAGATCAAGGTTTTGGATTTTTTTTTTTTTTTTTTTTTTTTTGTATATTGAATCGAGGCTCGTGAAAGAGCTAACATTTACTTCACAAACAAATCAACCAGACAAACAAAATATATAAAAAGAGGGAGCGGAAAACAAGATGGGGAGAGAAGGGGAAGCACACAAACACAACATTTGAGAGCAGGGAGATGTGTGGAAGGGAGAGGGCTTTGGGGGAGGAGGCGTGGGAAGGGGGGGGGGGGGGGGGAGAAGTATAAAACACAAGGACACCAAGGACTTCCAGGACAGAAGTTGGTATTTCAAAAAAGTGGAATTGGGGTGAAATTAGCGGGGGTAGAAAAGATCAAGGTTTTGGATGGGGGAAGATAAGAGATGGTGGTGAACAGCTGTTTTAAAGACCTGGAGGGTGGAGTGGGATTGAAGAGAGTGAGGGAGTTTGTTCCAGAGGCGGGAGCAAAAGAGGAATGAAGGAGTGAAGGTGAGCAGAGAGTCTTGATTTTGGCAGTTTGACCATAAGAGGGTTGCAGGCAGATCTTGTGCGACCTGTAGGAATATTTGCGGGATAGAGCCCAGAGAGAGCTGGGGGGGCAAGGCCAGAGAGGAGTCGGTAGAAGACGGAAAGACCACCAACCTGCCTGCGGTGAGTGAGTGAGAGGCCCTTGGAGTTAGCTTCATCATGGGAGATTCCAATGATTCTGAATGCTTTGGTTTCAACAGCGTGAAGACGAGCTAGGTGTGAGTCAGGAGCACCAGCCCAGAGGGGAGAGCAGTATTCCATTGAGCTGCGGATGAAAGCCTTGTATGTGGTGAGGAGCTCAGGTGTGCCAAGGAAGGACTTCGCACGACGGAGAATGCCCAGTCGGCGACTGGCTTTGGAGGCCAGATTTGAAATGTGGTTTTCCCAGGAAAGATCATGGCAGATAGTGAGACCCAAAAGCTTGAGTGACAGAACTTCTTGGAGAGGATTATTCAGAAAGTGGATGGGAGGGTTGTCCAGTCGGTCTTTTCGGAGAGACATCGTAAGAGTGTGAGCTTTGTCAGGATTGAAAGACATGTTCCACTTATTTGCCCAGACTGATTTTGTCCAGGTCTGCAGAGAGTGAGGAGGCTGCAGACTGCCGATCTGAGGGATGAAGAATGGAGCGACAGAGAGTAGAGTCATCAGCAAAGAGATACAGAGGATTTTCAAGAGAGTCAGAGAGATCATTGATGAAGACCAGAAAAAGCACAGGGCCCAGAACACTGCCTTTTGGAACTCCAGCCTGAACAGGAGGAGGAGATGAGAGAAACCCATTCAGGGCCACACATTGACTATGACTAGAGAGGAAGTCCGCCAGCCATGCGTGGAGATTTTCATGGATACCAAAAGAGGAGAGTTTGGTGAGCAGAGCGGGGTGCCAGACCGTATCGAAGGCATGTGATATGTCAAGGGAGACTGCTCTAATTTCCTGTTTGGCATTGAGGACCTCCATCCATTGTTGAGAAAGCAGAAGCAGCATGTCCAGAGTAGAGTGTCCAGGTCTGAAACCAAATTGATGATCAGAGATCAAGCCATTGGAGAAGAGGAAAGATTTCATATCTGAAGCAATGATGGATTCCATGACTTTGCTGATAATTGGGAGAAGGCTGATTGGTCTGTAGTTGCTGGGATCTGTATTGCACCTTTTTTGTGCAAAGCGGTGATGTTGGCAGATTTCCAAGCAGATGGAAGATGACCTTGAGCAAAAGAGAGGGTGAAGAGAACAGAGAGAGGGAGTGAAAGAGCGGAAGAACAGGATTTTAGGACCTGTGGGCTGATGCCGTCAGGTCCAGTTGCAGAATCCGAGTCGAGGGGTGACAGAAACTTTTCCACCTTGTCAGGAGGAAAGGACACAGAGTCCAGGAGCAGCTGGGTACGACTGGGTACGGTGGGTACAGAGAGGGATGGGTTTGGCACACAAGATTTAGAGGCAAACACAGAGTTGAGGCATTCAGCTTTTTCATGTGCGGAGTCAGCCGTGTGGCCATTTGAGGTGAGGGAGGGGATGGAGGGGGAACAAACACCCGAAACAGATTTGACCAGACGCCACCAGGATTTGGAAGAGGGAGACAGATAAGAGAGTTCGGTCCTGAGAACGGAGAGATATTGTTTCCTGGCTCTCCTGAGGGTGGACACACACTTGTTTCGGGCTTTGTGAAAGGAAATGAGATTTCCTTCCGTTGGATTTGCTTTCCAGGAGACAAAAGCAAGTTGTTTCTGGGCAATAGCCTCACCACAAGATTCCGTGTACCATGGACGGGAATGGGGGAAGATAAGAGATGGTGGTGAACAGCTGTTTTAAAGACATGGAGGGAGGAGTGGGATTGAAGAGAGTGAGGGAGTTTGTTCCAGAGGCGGGAGAAAAGAGGAATGAAAGAGTGAAGGTGAGCAGAGATTCTTGATTTTGGCAGTTCAACCATAAGAGCTGGCAGATCTTGTGTGACCTGTAGGAATATTTGGGGGACAGAGTACAAAGAGAGCTGGGGGAGCAAGGCCAGAGAGGAGTCGGTAGAAGACAGAAAGACCACCAACCTGACTGCGGTGAGTGAGTGAAAGGCCCTCGGAGTTATCGTCATCGCGGGAGATTCCAATGATTCTGAATGCTTTGGTTTCAACAGCGTGAAGACGAGCTAGGTGTGAGGCAGGGGCACCGGCCCAGAGTGGAGAACAGTATTCCATTGAGCTGCGGATGAAAGCCTTGTATGTGGTGAGGAGCTCAGGTGTGCCAAGGAAGGACTTCGCACGACAGAGGATGCCCAGTCGGCGATTGGCTTTGGAAGCCATCTAAAGAAAATTGTCTCCTGGTAATTCTCATTGCAGAAAACATATGGCTAATGTGTGTGATCACAGAGGAGAGGTCAAACTTTCATTTGCCAGTATCATCAGGACGCTACTGACAAGAGGTTGTGTGCAGCTCCACACACCGTACGACAAGACTGCACATTGGGTGGTACTCCAAGAAAAGCACACCCGATGTGCACGTTGCCATTAAAAAAACCACGACAAGATGTGAAAATGCAAGAAAGGAATCCATTTGATGTGCTTCAGAGGATCACACAGAGTAGCACAAGAAAGAATATGACAGTAAAAAGAAGATGTTAATTTTGTATGGGTAACACCTCGTGTCCTATATGTAAGACACCATATATTTTAGGGGTTTATGAATTGTTTCCAAAATAAATATAATTGTTCTATTTGTATAGGTGATCCTAAAAATAGATTTTTACATAAAATTCCCCAATGCAAAACACTTGGTGCATAAATGGGGTAATACTACTATGATATATACATATACATACTTTGTCTTCTTTTTTTATGTTGAAGGCTCCAGGCACGGACTACGTCACACTCAGAGGCCAGGACTTAAATACTCGTTAAAGAGAAGAAAAGTTTATGATGAAAAGTGTATGATGTTTGTTTGCAAGAAAGAGAGATTGAAGCTATCTCGGTAGCCATCATGAGTAGTTTGAGTGAGACAGAAAGTAAGACCAGCGATCCTGACACGGAGAGTGTAACATGGATCCGGGCACCACTTTAACGCTCCGAAGTCAGAACAGCAGTTATACCCGAGGCGGTTGCTGTCTACAACCTACTCCCTAAAAATATATATATTTGTATTATGTATATACCGTCTAGGACTTCGGTCCACAAGAGCCCGGGACAGCGCTCGTCACACTGTTAAGTCGTTGATTGTTATCTCCGCCGATCGCACCGCACCCCTTGGTTTTGGTTTGCACTGGCGAGAACGATGGTCTGGGTGGCAGACAGGCTGATGGTTCCTTGCGGGTTATTTAGTTTTTACCGTGTGAGACATAATCCGTGGCTGGTGCTCACCATTAAAGCGAGGAGGTGCCTTTATTTAATTAATAAACGGGTTTGGTCCTCATTGGTTAGATATTTTTGCAGTATGCCATCCTGACGAGGGTAAATAAGCCCTCGTCGGGCCAGCATGGTGTTGAAGTCATGGGGACTCACTCCTATGGAGGGGTCCAATTGTATGACCATGCGTTCTGGCCCTTTGGGGTCAGGATGCACGTGTTTTGAATGACCATGTGCTTCAGCCTTGGGGTTGAGGTGCATGTGTATGCTAATGGGACAGCCTTGATAGACGTTGTGGCTTGGCCGTGGGGTCAAGGTGCACGTCCAAGGCTGTTTAAATGTTTGATTTTTTAAAACTTTTTTAATTATAAAAAAGGCGCCCTCATAAGAAGGGAAAAATAAGCCATCGGCGGGATGGCATAGTGTTGAAGTCATGGGGACTCACTCCTATGGAGGAGGGGTCCAATTGTATGACCATGCATTCTGGCCCTTCGGGGTCAGGATGCATGTCTTTCGATTGACCATGTGCTTCAGCCTTTGGGCTGAGGTGCATGTGTTTGCCAATGGGACAGTCTTGATGGACGGTGTGCATTGGCCATGGGGTGAAGGTGTAAGTCCAAAGCTGTTTAAATCTTTGATTTTTTTCCATTTTTATTATAATTAAAAAGGCTACTTCAAAAATGGGGAAATAAGCCCGGAACGTGTGTCAATTTCCCGACCCGGATATCACTCAATGGAGCATCTTCTCTTTTTGACTTGGTTATGACAAACCTCCCTGCAAATGTCTGCTCCTCTTCTTCTGCTCCAATTGGCTCATCTGATCATGTGCTTGTTAAAGTGGACATCTCTCTGGCCATTCTCAGAGCGCCTCCTTAGCGCTGACGAATGACATTTCACTCAGGCTAACTGGCACGGTCTTCAAGCAGCCATCAATCATCTGGACTGATCTCCCATCTCTACCGCCTCCGACATCAACTCATCGTGCGAATTCTTCCAAAGTAAACTGCTCTCTCTCATGCACAGATTTATCCCATCTCGTCTTCAGTTGTCGTATCCTTCCTCCCGTCCATGGTACACGGAATCTTGTGGTGAGGCAGTTGCCCTGAAACAACTTGCCTTCACGCCTGGAAGGCAAATCCAACGGAAGGCAATCTCATTTCCTTTCATAAAGCTCGGAACCAGTGTGTCTACCCTCAGGCCAGCCAGGAAACAATATCTCTCTACTCTCAAGAGTGTACCCCGGTCCCGGTGTGTACCCCGGTTTAGAATAGGTACACTGTATCCCTGCACATCGTAAGAGGCGACCAAGGGTTGGCGTCAGGAAGGGCATCCAGCCATAAAACATTGCCTCAAACAGGGAACCATGATTGTCATGGGGCCCGCAAGGCTAACCCCCGCTCTAGCGGGGAAAATGGCATTAAAACGATAATTCATTCATTCATATTCATTCTCAAGAGTGAACTCTCAAACCTGTCTCCCTCTTCCAAATCCGGGTGGCAACTTGTCAAATCTGTTTCTGGTGTTTGTTCCCCCTCCATCGCCTCCCTTACCTCAAACGGCTACACGGCTGACTCCGCACGTGAAAAAGCTGAATGCCTCAACTCTGTGTTTGCCTCAAAATCTTGTGTCCCAAACCCATCTCTCTCTGTACCCGCCGTACCCAGTCATACCCAGCTGCACCCGGACTCTGTGTCCTTCTCTCCTGACAAGGTGGAGAAGTTTTTGTCAAACCTCGACTCTGATTCTGCAACTGGACCAGACGGCATGAATCCATGGGTCCTAAAATCCTGCTCTGCTGCTCTTTCACACCCTCTTTCTATTCTCTTCACCCTCTCTTTTGCTCAAGGTCATCTGCCATCAGCTTGGAAATCAGACAACATTACCACTTTACTCAAAAAAGGTGCAAAAACAGATCCTTGCAACTACATACCAATCAGCCTGCTCCCAATTATCAGTGAAGTCATGGAATCCATCATTGCTTCGGATATAAAATCCTTCCTCTTCTCCAATGGCTTGATCTCTGATCATCAATTTGGATTCAGACCAGCTCACTCTACTCTGGACATGCTGCTTCTGCTCTCTCAACAATGGATGGAGGTCCTCAATGTCAAACAGGAAATTCGAGCTGTTTCCCTTGACATATCACGTGCCTTCGATACGGTCTGGCACCCCGCTCTGCTCACCAAACTCTCCTCCTATGGTATCCATGGAAATATCCACGCATGGCTTGCGGACTTCCTCTCTGGACGTAGTCAACATGTGGCCCTGAATGGATTTCTCTCATCTCCCACTTCCTGGTCAGGCTGGAGTTCCCCAAGACTGTGTTCTGGGCCCTGTGCATTTTCTGGTCTTCATCAATGATCTCTCCAACTCTATGGAAAATCCTCTATATCTCTTTGCTGATGACTCCACTCTCTGCCGTTCCATACCTCATCCTCAGAGCAGCAGTCTGCAGCCTCCTCACTCTCTGCAGACCTGGACAAAATCACACTGGTCAAACAAGTGAAACATGTCTTTCAATCCTGACAAATCTCACACTCTTACGATGTCTCTCCGAAAAGACCGACTGGATAACGCTCCCATCTACTTTCTCAACAATCCTCTCCAAGAAGTTCTGTCACTCAAGCTCTTGGGTCTCACAATCTGCCATGATCTTTCCTGGGAAAACCGCATCTCCAAGCTGGCCTCCAAAGCCAGTCGCCGAATGGGCATCCTCTGTCGTACGAAGTCTTTCCTTGGCACACCTGAGCTCCTCACCACATACAAGGCTTTCATCCACAGATCAATGGAATACTGCTCTCCACTCTGGTCTGATGCTCCTGCCTCACACCTAGCTGGGCTTCACGCTGTTGAAACCAAAGCTTTCTGAATCATTGCAATCTCCCGCGAAGAAGCTAAAACTGAGGGCCTTTCACTCGCTCACTGCATGCAGGTTGGTGGTCTTCCTGTCTTCTGCCGACTCCTCCACGGCCTTGCTCCCCCAGCTCTGTATGTGCTCTGTCTCCCAAATATTCCTTCAGGTCGCACAAGATCTGCCTGCAACCCTCTTATGGTTAAACTGCCAAAATCAAGACTCTCTATCCACCTTCACTCTTTCATTCCTCTTTTCTCCCGCCTCTGGAACAATCTCCCTCACTCTCTCTCTTCAATCCCACTCCTCCTTCCAGGTCTTTAAAACAGCTGTTCACCACCATCTCTTATCTTCCCCCATCCAAAGCCTTGATCTTTTCTACCCCTGTTAATTCAACCGACATCCACTTTTTTGAAATACCGACTTCTTTCCTTGAAGTCCTAGCAGTGTCCATGTGTTTTTTGTTTTTTTTACCTCCCCCCCCCCCCTTGCCATGCCTCCTCCCCCCAAGCCCTCTCCCTCCCACAAATCTCCCGATGTCCCTGCTCTCAAATTTTGTAGTTGTATGTTTCCCTCTCTCTCCCCATCTTGTCTCCCGCTCCCTTTATCATACGTTTTATGTTTTATGTGTCAGTTTGTCTTTTTGTTAGCAATGTCAGCTCTTACACGAGCCTCGGTCTTGTATACAAAAAAAAAAGTTGGAAACATCAACTCAAATGTCAAGCACAAACAGCTTCTTGTCGCACAGGCAGAAAGAGGCAAAAAGAGACATTCAAAAAATGAACCCTTCACAAGAATATAAGTCGTGCAGATTCAACGCATCAGTCTTCTTCTCGAATTCATCGACAAGAGAACTACTCTTCAATTTATCCCCTCGACCCAACAAGAGTACAATGTAAAATTATGAACCACTCACAGTTCATAAGGTTTTTAAGAGCTTGCAGGACAATGACATTCAAAGAGATCATTGTACTTTTGATGATTTTTTTTTGCCTCGAAACAAATGGAAAAACATCAATAAATCGCAGCATTACCCACAATGTGCTCAAATGAGAGCACTATACAGGTCAACACTTTGAAAGAGACCACAACAGCTGCTTGATATAAAAAAAAAGATGTCGAAATCCTGCCAAAAGCTGCATTTGTGTTATTTGTGGATTGGTCAGATTGGATAAATCTATTTCACAATCATGGTTGAACAATGGATGCAGTGGAATGCCATATCCCAGATGGTCAACATTACATTGGCACACCAAGATGCCTCCAGGACCACCACATGACAATCACCATACAAAATGCCCCATGGCCAATTAGCGCAGATATTAAAAATTTTGGCATGATGCTGGTGATAACTCACCTATTCTTTGTGGACAGTGTGGGATGATTAATGTACACCAGCAATGCTGTAACAGTTGTGTAAGCTAAGCTTCTTGTACCCTCGAAAGGATGGCATTCTCATATACTCATAGATATTACATTGAAGCAATAGAGCAAACTGCCAATTGAGGCAAGGCAGGCCCACAGTCTCAGAGGCCCAGTTGATTATGCTGATGGACCATAGGTCTTAGTGTTCCAAATGACATTATTAATGTGACTCAATCATAACTAGAAAGCATCTGAAAATGCAAAGCCCGGCCGCGTCTGTTTGTATTCAGATGTCTTCTTCTTCTTCTTCTTCTTCTTCTTCTTCTACTTCTGTGTGCTCAAAATAACGAAAATTGTTTAAAAAATACAAAAGGCCACCCTTCATATCTAATCCAGAATTTCTTTTTATGTCAGTTTGTAGAAAAGCCCACAAGGGGGAGTGATCAGATCTTTTTTCAGTCAGATCTTTTTTTGAATCAATGATCCCAACATGATGGAATTGGTGGAGGAAGGACAACATCGAGTGGCAAGTGACCATAACAGTGTGTTAAAATTATATTGTTGAAATGTCGTGTTCAAGATATTGGGTAAGGCTGTTACATTTTAGGAAGGCAAACTTTTTCCAGTGAGGTGTAAAGGTAGAGTGGCAGAAAGAGAGCAGGCTAGATGAGCAGGGAGTGTTAACTCTGTATAAGAATTTAGTAAGGCCTCATCTAGAATACTGTGTAACACTTCTGAGGAAGGACATAGCTGCCATAGAGAGAGCAATGCACCGGGCAGCTAGACTAATCCTGAAACCAGCTACACTTAGCAATGAGGAACGGCTGAAGGAGACAGGACTTTTTACATTCGAATGGAGGCGATTGTGATGGGATCTGATGGAGATGTTTAAGACAATCAAGGCGTAGACAGAATAACTGCAAATTAGTTTTTCAGCAGAATTGTCACCGATTGGTGTCGGCCCACAGTATCAGTGAAAAAAGTGAAATATGTATCTGGAAATAGTGGGGATGAGGGAGTACGAAGATGTTGGTATGATTGTACCGGCTTGATGGGTCAAACGGCTTCCTCCTACATTGAAGTTCCTTATATGTCCTTGTATACTGTGAGATGCACATGTGTCAAAACTTTTGGGAAAAAAATAAAACAAAAGAAAAACAAAAATATTGAATGATATATTATTATTTCATATGACCAACAGGGACCAGTGTTATAAAAACCTACTTGAATTGTTTTCCTCAAAAGTTGTATCTAGTTTTGGATTGACAAAAATTGAAACCGAAACATATAACATGTCACGCAATATTAATGGTATCATTGTGAAACTTGGATATTTACACGCCATTATAGAACTAGAACGACACTCTTCAAAGTCGCGACGTCGAACGATGTGCCCCCACCCACATTATCATTATACATACTTGTACAAAGTTTGATTCAAATCTCTTCAGCTATCCTCAGGTATCACATTTTTACCTGACATGACCTCTGACCTTTGACGCCAAAATATAATCAGTTCATCTCTGCATCACAATATATACTTTTTCCAAATGTGGTCAAAATCTCATTACTGGTTCACAAGTTAGCTCGTTAACAGAATTTGTACGTAATAGGACGTCTGACCTTTGACCTCTTGACCCCATAATGTAATCAGTTAATCTCTGCATCACAATATATATACTTTTTCCAAGTTTGGTCAAAACCCCATTACCCCCATTACTGGTTCACAAGTTTAGCTCGGTAACATAATTTGTAGCCTAACAGGACCTCTAACCTTTGACCTCTTGACCCCTTAATCTAATCAGTTCATCTTTTCATCAATATACATACTTGTACCAAGTTTGACTTAGATCCCTTCAGCCATTCTTTCGTCATCACGGTAACAAAAACCTATCAAGGATGGACGGATGCATGGACGGACAACCAACCCGAAAATATAATGCGTCTGGCGACTTCGGCAGCGGAGGCATAAACATAGGGGCAATACCCGTGGAACTCACCTGGTAGAATAAACAGTATACTGCACTGACTCAGGGTATTTTAAACCAATTTCAATGGTTGCTAGAAGACAGGGCAGCATGTAGGATCATACTAACCTAATCATTAGACTTTAAACAAACCAAAAAAATACCTCTTTTGGGGGGCAACCCCTCCTCCCCCAACCCCATATACCTCCTAAGACCCCAATTTTTCTAATGCCTTGAACAAACATTGTTACATCATGGGTGATTAAGGTTGTGGTGAAGTTTCATCAAAATAGTGTGTAGTTTCTGAGAAGAAAGCAAATACCTATTTTGGGGGGCAAACACTCCCCCCTCCCAGCCCCCCGCCCCCACCCGTAGTCCCCCAAAGGGGCAGATTTTTTTTAATGTCGTGAACAAACGTTGGTACATCATCGGTGACCAAGGTTGTGGTCAAGTATCATCAAAATTGTGTGTGTAGTTTCAGAAAAGAAAGCACCTACCTATTTTGGGTGGTCAAACCTGGATCCACTTTGACCCCCCCTGTATACCCCGTTAGACTTTGATTTTCTTAATGCCGTGAACAAACTTTGGTACATCATGGGTGATAAAGGTTGTGGTCAAGTTTCATCGAAATAGTGTGTGTAGTTTCAGAGGAAAAAGAAAATTCCTATTTTGGGGGGTCAAACCTGGATCCACTTTGACCCCGGTAAACCCCCTTAGACCCCGATTTTTTTTAAATTCCGTGAACAAACCGTGAAACCGTAGTCACAACACAACAAATATAATTTGTGCCAAATTTGGTCGCAATCCCTTCAGCAGTTTCGGAGAAGAGGTTTCAAGTGTTTACGGACGGACGGACTGACGGACAATTCACCATCGCATAAGCTACCCTGAACTTCGTTCCATATGAGCTAAAAATTAAAGGTGGGGGAAAATACGGACTCCAAATACACCTCGTGTGCTTGGCTGATGACATTTCAGCATTGACAACTCATTTCCGAATACTTAGTAACACCAAGAATGCTTAATGTTCATCTCAAAAGGGTATTTAAAGAAGCACAATATGACGAATGTTTTCTGAATCTGCAGCTTAGAACAAGGGCAACAGACAAAGTAATGAAAGCAAGAATATAATCGCTAATTTCAGCTCACAAATAGTGATCTGCGTGGGTGGCAAAGGAAGTTTACAAGAATAGATATAAAATGATTTTAACACATTGAGTGCCGACTACAAGTGTACCGGTAGTGCTAGGTGTACCAGATTCTGTGACTGTGCATTCTATTGTATTGTAAACAGATTATGCTGCTGTGCCAGATAACGCAACAAATGATCTGCTGGCAGTTCAGTGAACATAAATCGATGTAATAATCATAATCATCATTGTTAGTTTCCATGAGAAGTTTTGCCACTTTTTGGAGGGTAAAGTCAGGTAAGCAAAAAATAAATAAACAAGAAGACGTTATGCGGAGCACAATACAAATTCCATTTTTTAAAAAACCACCTTTAGAGGCCATTTTTCCCCGCAAAGCGGGGGTTGGCCTTTTTCGGGAACCGTGGTTGTTGTTGTTTTTCGGTCCCCTTTTTGAAGCAATGTTTTACGGCCGGATGCCCTTCCTGACGCCAACCCTTTTTGCCACCTTTAACGACAAACAGGGAATTACCAGTGAACTGGTACTCAATTAGCCGACCTCGGAAGGATGACAGGCTGAGTCAACCCCCCTGGTGTTAATTCAGCGATCGACCGGGATTCGAACCCAGGATCCTAGGATCCTAAGCCGGCACCCTAGCCGCTAGCCCAACACCAGGGTTACAACACAATACAAATTCCATTGATACAGCAAATTGTCTATTTCATCAAGATTAAAATTGACAATCTTGATCAAAGCTCAGGTCAATAGGAAGAAAAGTGACGATTTTTCAGATGAAAAATTATTTTGGAAGGTTGACCTTGAGTTGACCTTTGACCTTTTTACCTCAAAAATAGTTAGTTTCCCTATTTAATGACAATGTGCAAATGCTGTTCAATTTTCAAGCCAATCGGATGAAAATTGAGGATTTTTGAAACTTGGCATATGTTGACCTTTTGGCCTATGTTGACCTCAAGAATACTTGGTGGTTGAATTCAGTGACCAGATATGCAAGTCCTCTTCAAATTTCAAGTCAATTGGATGAAAATTGAGGATTTTAGAAATTTGGCCTATGTTGACCTTTTGGCCTATGTTGACATTAAATTCTCGGTGGTTGAATTCAGTGACCAGATATGCAAGTCCTCTTCAAATTTCAAGTCAATCGGATGAAAATTGAGGATTTTAGAAATTTAGCAAAGTTGGTGACCTTTGGCCTATGTTGACCTTTTGACCTTTTAACCTCAAAAACAATAGGCTTCTTGCTTTTGACCAACTCTACCATTTGGTGAATTTTCGTGAAGATCGGTTGAAAATTGTGACCTGTAGGCCAGTGACAAACAAACAGACAGACAGAACCACAAACGCAAACGACCAATATACTTGAAAAATCTTCGATTCAAAATGGTACTCAGTACACATCGAGTCGGTGCCAAAAATAATCCTACCAGAAAACTCGTACCTGGCATACAGAATTGAAAAACCTTGTCTTGTCCCACTGCCAGCTACGAGTTTTCTCATAACGTGGAGTTTCCCCAGCAACGGATAAGAAATGAACTTCGATTTGCTCATCGAAGGGTAAATTTTGAAAATAAAGTATTTGCACAATGCAAACTTGGCGTGCAAGTGGGAGTCGCGTACATACTATAAGAGTTGACATTTAACGTGTTAAATTGTGGTTGATCCGCCTTGAATAAAGGGATAAACGTACATTCCGGGCCTTACCCTTTGTCGGAGCAAAACAGAGAACAATGGGGGTAGAGGTTCAAATGCCCCCATTGTCCTCTCTTTTGCTCTCTTCAGAGCGGACATTCGAACCATTGTGTCACCAAGAGTCTGGTTAAACTTCCAAAATCGAGGCTGACAGCACACCTCAACTTTTTTGTTGCTCACTTTCCGTGTATGTGGAATTGCCTTCCAGGGTCTGTTATATCCCCCTTTTCTCCTCAGTGATTTAAGGTGGTGCACCGCCATCTCACGTTATCCCCCTGTGACATGTACATACTTGACCCATTGATTATGGTACATATTGTTGCGGTTTTGAGTTTGTACAATAAAGGTTAATTTCCCCCTCATAGTTTAGTCACACTACAACACGTAGCCTTGCGATAGTTCAGTTATGTCTTAGTAAATGTAAGCATAGTCCTTTTCCTGTGTTAGTTTTGCGTTGAGTAGAATAATGAGAGTTAGGTCCCTTCCATTGCCTTATGCCACCTCGGTACTGTGGTTTTTGGCGCAAATTAACACGAGGCAGGCCTGACAAGTCGAGGCAAGACCGAAGGAAGGCGGAGGAGAAGCCGACGGTTAGAGCGAGCCGCCAATCAGGGCTCGAAGGGAGTGGCTTAGCACTGCGTCAAAAGGCGTGGTTAGAACATTCGAGCGAGCTAAGGGGATTGGCAATATAACCCGTTGCGCGAAGCCCCAGACGTGAGTTATGAGAAGGGAGAGGCGCTTGTTGAATGAGTTCTGAGAGAAGACGCGCATGAACCAAGTTATAAGGCGCTCTTACAAATTAAACGCTCGGTTGAGCTTGAGGCAGAACCTTTATCGAGTTACGCGAGTGAGAACGCGACGTTATTTAATCGTGCTGTGAGAAACCGCCAAGCCTGGCGAGAGACGCGTACATTTTCCCGCCTGCCTGCTCTGCCCTTTGTTCGAGAGACGCGCTGCAAGGATCCCTCCCGCCGCCTGCTTGCCTTCATCGAGGGACGTGCTGTGACCGTGGAGAGCCACGCCGGGCGAAGCCGTTCCTGGACAACCAAGTCACGTTCAGCGCCTGAACATCATCCTTCCTTCATTTCCCCCTGTGAGTGTGATCGGGCCCGTGTCTGTGGATAAGTTAAGACTGCTTAAGTTCTGCTCTGTGTCTCTTCGCCTTGTACATAATAGTGTAAATAATAATTAAACCTGTGTTCTTCTTTTGATTCTACCGCTTTTGTGTTTTCCATCATTGACTAAGCGTGTTATGAATAAAACCGCTCAAATCGGGTTCCAATACCAGAAAACTGCACGGACCAGTCGGACCACGTGGTACGCTATCCGCTCGGACGTACTCAAATTACACGTGGTTCGTGCGAGGCTTGATTCCCCGCTTCCGCGGCGGTGCAGGTACGTAGGTACGTGTGAACATCGTCCCGGAACCCTACCCTGCGTTTGCCCGGGAGGGGCGATTCAAGTCTCTCAGTTGCGACGACCCAAAAATAACAAGGGGCTTAATCTCCCCTTGGTAAGGGCAGGAGGGTCGCGCAGAAACCGTAACAATATTAATGCCCTTCATTTGCTGATGACTCCACTCTCTGCCGCTCCCTACTACATCCCTCAGATCGGCAGTCTGCAGCCTCATCACTCTCTGCGGACCTGGACAAAATCACAGATTGGTCAAACAAGTGGAACATGTCTTTCAATCCTGATAAATCTCACACTCTTACTATGTCTCTTCGAAAAGACCGACTGGACAACCCTCTAATCTACTTTCTGAACAATCCTCTCCAAGAAGTTCTGTCACTCAAGCTTTGAGGTCTCACTATCTGCCATGATCTTTCCTGGGAAAACCACATTTCCAAGCTGGTCTCCAAAGCCAGTCGCCGACTGGGCATCCTCCGTCATGCGAAGTCCTTCCTTGGCACACCTGAGTTCCTCACCACATACAAGGCTTTCATCCGCAGCTCAATGGAATACTGCTCTCCCCTCTGGCCTGGTGCTCCTTCCTGCCTCACAACTATCTCGGCTTCACGCTGTTGAAACCAAAGCTTTCAGAATCATTGCAATTTCGCGTGATGAAGCTAAAACTGAGGGCCTTTCACTCACTCACCGCAGGCAGGTAGGTGGTCTTTGTCTACTACCGACTCCTCTCCGGCCTAGCTCCCCCAGCCCTCTCTGTGCTCTGTCCCCCAAATATTCCTGCAGGTCGCACAAGATCTGCCAGCAACCCTCTTTGGTGAAACTGCCAAAATCAAGACTCTCTGCTCACCTTCACTCTTTCATTCCTCTTTACTCCCGCATCTCGAACAAACTCCCTCACTCTCTTCAATCACAGTCCTCCCTCCATGTCTTTAAAAGAGCTGTTCATCACCATCTCTTATCTTCCCCCATCCAAAACCTTGATCTTTTCTACCCCCGTTAATTCACTCAAGGTCCACGTTTTTGAAATACCAACTTCTTTCCTGGAAGTCCTAGCAGTGTCCATGTGTTTTATACCTCTCCCACCCCTCCACCCCCCTTCCCATGCCTCCGCCACCCAAGCCCTCTCCCTCCCACAGATCTCCCGATGTCCCTGTTCTCTACTGTTGTACTTGTGTGCTTCCCTCTCTCCCCCCATCTTGTCTCCCTCTCCTTTTATTATATGTTTTACGTGTCCGTTTGTTTTTAATGTTAGGTCTTAAACGAGCCTCGATCTTGTATACAAAAAAAATTATATATATATATATATATATATATATAAAATACTGCTGCCATCCGTGTAGAAAACTTTGAGCTGGATACAGTCATTTCAAGACATTCTATAACCTCTGTCATTCAAACTTATGCCACCAAGACGTCGAGTGCTCCTTAGATGTGAAAGTTGCAATGTGACAAACATGAACTACAACTAGGAGCCTCACAACTCATCGGCAACATAGTCGTGGTAACATTTAATGTGTAAGGACAAGCATAATTTTTCTGCAAAGCAACTCTCAAATCCAGCTTATTAGACTTCGTCAGCATATTGTTCATCTCACCTCATTACAGAAGAAATGGTGTGAGATTAACGTGTGAGAATCTGCTCAAAATCACTGACTAATCCTCAGCCATTTTTGAACTCATGGGATCATTTAAGGACACAAATACCTCGAAGACATGCATCAAGAATTTGTGCGCACAGTCTCCTGAGAAGCTCAGGTTGTTCAATATTCTCCATCACAAGGAACATAATGATGGAGCCTCACTTTTTTACTCCGCACAATGTAAATGTGTTGCCTCCTGTCTCGGTTTGACCGATAACGTATTAATCAGTGTTGATTCAACTACCTGCATAATTTGTTCAGGATACACAATAGTATTACCCAAAATGGCAGCACTAAACTCATTACAGGCCATGCAATAAAAAGTCCAAAACCTTGCATCATCCTCAAACATGCCTGACCAAAGAATAGCATTTCGGTACAGAAGGAGCCAGTTAAAGGCTTCTGTAGAAAATACAAGAGCTGTCCCTCGGGTGTAATAAGCGAATACAAGTGCCTATAACAAGGCCCAGGACATCTGGCCTGAATGGCCAGCATTGTGAGGCGCTCGCCGTATTTTAACTAAAACTCTAGAGGATAGCTCGGCTGCAGAGCATAGCTCCGGTGATGCAGAGGTTAGTGTGCCAATGAGAGGTTATGAGCTTGCCTTGCCAATAGTCATCCGTCATGACGATAAGGAAACCGGGGTGCCCTGGAGTGTGGGAGTGAAGCGAGGGCCACATGATATCTCACCAAAGGAGGCATCAAAGGTTAGCTCATGTCAATGTTAGCGATTGGATATTTGACCGGGAGTTGGATTACACTTTCAGATCACCGGTTGCGTTATTACTGATGTGCGGCTACAGCAGTTGACTAAGTACCCCTGGGATATTAGAACAGGTACTTGGAATTTGGCAAAGGAGCAGAGCGATAACTTGACTACTCATCATTAAAGGACCCTGTGGGATTCTTTAACATCCACCAGCTGATGTGAGTAAATGGATCCCCAGCTCAATAACCATGTGACTACCTACATACAAGGCATTGAAGCAATGCCCAGATTGCAAAATAACAGCCAGTTTACAGTCGGGTCGAGAGTCAAACCCAAATTAGGTAGGAGAGTGGCAAGTGCACTACCTTTATGCCACCCAATCAGAATTAGCTCTTGCTTTATCGATGCAATACAGTTCATCATATCCACTCTTCAAAATCGATGCTGTTTTTGCTATTCCAACAAATGTTGTTCACAGTAAATTCACAATGTGTGTGACCATAATGGTCATGACAGTCGGTGTGTATTGTTGAAGTATTATAAAAACACTAGTAAAAAGCCCGTCAAAAATGACGAATTGGAACAGTTTATTCGACGGTGCAGCCTCGTGAGAGTGCCAACGTCTGAACCCCCCTCCCCCCCAGTCAGGTGTGCTTATATCTTCTTTATTTATTAGACATCATACAGATGTAAATGAACATTCGTTATACTCTGCGAGCGTTGCACATCACGTGCAGCGAATTTCACCTGCCTGCGCCTTGTATTTATTGTGATTTAAAAAATCATTTCTGTACACCGCCCTTGAGGCTCAGTTTGCAAGCCACCGTCTACAATTCCAACATAAGAGACATAATTACTCTTTTATGGAAAATGTTTTTCGAGTTTGCTTCATCCTCAAAAATAAATCGTAATAAACACACATTCATGTAAAAAGATTGGCCTTTAAAACCTTCCCTGATGAAGGTGGAAAGACATCTGTACAAACACACAAACTGACATGGTGTTTCATATGGTAGATGTGATGGCATGAAGAAATCAGGTTTATCATTTTTAACAGAATTGTGAGCACCTGAGTGAAAGTATATTAATTGATACCTATGGTACACCTCAAAAAGAGGCTGGCTCGATGGCCTAGAGGTACGCAAGCTTACCTCAAAGCTTTCCAGCTTGGGCTTGAATCCCAACCCAACTACAAACTGTAATCTCGGTGTTTCACAGGCAGGGTGATTTATCAATCGTTGTGTGCCATCCCTCGAATGGATGTTAAACTGGGCATCCCGTCTGACGACATTAAATGGTGGATGTTAAAGATCCCATGGTGTACTTCACGAAGAGTAGGCGAGCTATCGGTGGCACAATGGCCAGATTCCAAATTCCTGCCCGAACTACTGCTGGGAAGGCAATGGCAAACCACCCAGTATAACCGTTGCTCAAGAAGCTGCTTCAGTGGAAGCAAATCTCTTTGGATTGCAAATATGAAACTAGAACGGCACTCAGTAGAGAGCATACCTCCGCCTGGTTGGCCATATCACTCAATGGTGAAGAATCACTTAAAAAATTAAATAAATCTCATATCCGAATCCATATTCAGATCTTCACAAAAATTGAATCGATTCTTCCTTGTCACACACACACACACAACCAGTCCAACAAGTTTCGTCCAAATCCATCTAAAACTTTTTGAGATATCCTGCTTTGTATCGTTTTTGGCCCGATCTCCCAATGGTAAAGAATCACTTAAATAATTAAATAATTCTCATATCCAAATCCATATTCAGATCTTCACAAAAATCGAATCTGTTTGACCTTGTCGGACACCCAACCGGTCCACCAAGTTTTGTCCAAATCCGTCCACAACTTTTTGAGATATACTGCTATGTATCGTGTTTGGCCCCATCTCCCAATGGTGAAGAATCACTTTAAAAATTATAGTAGCCGGATCTGACTCGAGATCTTCACCAAAATATAACCATTTGGTCCTTGTGACACACACTACATCTCTGCCAAATTTTGTCCAAATCCGTCCATAACTTGGAGATATTTTGTTCACAAACAAACAAACAAAGACAGGGGTGAAAACATAACCTCCATCCACCTTGGGTGGCAGAGGTCAAAAAAATACCTCCAAAAACAAACCGCTCCAAAATAATCACAACTTTTAAAAATGAAAATTGATGATTTTAGGTGATGCTGACCTTTAAACATTTGGGCTTTTTACACAATTATTCATTTGTCTTTTCCATATTGTCATCATAAAGTTTGTAGAAATTTTTATGACAAAATTCAAATGGCAAACAAGTTACGGCCTGGACAGACAGACACGAACACAAACACGTGTGTGTATATTAAACATATTATGTATATATATATATATGAGATATGTATATATATATATATATATACATATATATATATATATATATGTATATATATATATATATATATATATATATATATCTACACTACCAGTCAAAAGTTTTAGAACACCTCAATTTTTCCAGTTTTTATTGAAATTTAAGCAATTCAGGTCCAGTGAATAACCTGAAATGGTACAAAGGTATATATACCATACACGTACCATTATAACCCTTAAAAGTGTAGGTCTTTCCTTCAGAGAAATTGCAAAGAAAGCCAAGGTGTCAGAGAGTACAGTTTCCCACACCATCAAAAGGCACTTGGAAGATGGAGGAAACTCTGACAGGAAGAGGTCTGGCAGGACCCAGACAAGCTCCTGAGAGTCAACAGCTTGTGTGCTAGGCGGCTCACAGGACAACAGCTTCAAGCACAGCTTAACACTGGTCGAAGTAAGCAAGTCTCCGTTTCAACTGTGAAGAGAAGACTTTTAGCTGCAGGATTGACAGGTCGAGTGGCAGTAAGAAAGCCATTGCTAAGGTGGCAAAATAAGAAAAAGAGGCTTGCCTGGGCCATGAAACACAGCCAGTGGACTACTGAAGACTGGAAGAAGGTCTTCTGGACCATGAATCAAAATTTAAAATATTTGGTTCATCACGCAGGGTTTTTGTACGCTGTCGAGTAGGCGAAAAGATGGTTCCTCAGTGTGTGACACCAACTGTCAAACATGGTGATGAACTTCACGCACTTGCACGAGAGCGGGCCAGATGCGCTTGAACCGAATACCCCGCATTTGAGACGCGCGAGTGAGAACGGCTGAGTAACCGCCAGCCGCTCTAAAATCCGCCCTTTGCCGTTCCGCCCCATGATCGGCTTTGTTCGGGAGACGCGCTATGAGTCCCTGCCTTTGCCTGCCACCATCTTCGCAGGACGTGCCGGGGCCGTGGAGAGCCAGACGGGGACCATCTCTGGACGACCACGGCGACGCGTGGGGAACATCTACCCATCTGCAATTCCCTGTGTGAGTGTGAGACGAGCCCGTTGTCCAAGGGATAAGTTAAGACTGCATAAGGTTGCTCTGTGTCCCTTCGTCCTTGAACCTTGTATATACGTGTGGGAAATAATTAAACCCTTTGTTCTTCCTTTCTTCTTGATTCGATCGTTCCTGTGGTTTCTTCGATTGGCTAAGCATGGTATGGGTAGAACCGCTCTAATCGGGTTCCAATATCTAAGTAACTGCACGGACCACGTGTACGCAATCCGCTCGGCATACTCAAACCACACGTGGTTCGTGCGAGGCTTGTTTCCTCGCTCCCAGGGCAGCGCGGGGAATTAGGTACGAGCGAGAAGTGGTCCCGAAACCCTACTCCGCATGTGTCCGAGAGGGACGTCTCAAGTCTCGGTTCCGCCAAGCCCAGAAAGACAAGGGGATTAATCCCCCCTTGATAAGGGGATTAAGGGCGGCGTAGAGAACCGCAACAATATATATATATATATATATATACACACACATAGATATTATATATATATATATATATATATATATATATATATATATATATATATATATATATATATAAAATTATATATTGTTACGGTTTTTAGAACCTTCACTAGTAAATTTTAGTAAATGTTTCCCTTATAAATGATCCCCTGTAAATATCCCCATTATTTGGCTTTGTTAAAGATCGCACCCTAGTTAGTCCATGTACAACATGTAGAGCACCATAGGACCTCTCTGTAGTTATTTCATTATTATGTGTTTCAGTTAAGGATCTGTTCCCAATAGTTGAATCTGCATTGCATTAATCAAATAAGATAGGCCTCTTCAATTTCCCCAATCATCGCTCCCGCTCTTCAAAGTGCCGTAGCGGTAGGGCAGCGTTCACTGCCGTTTGCCTTAGGCTGTTTGCTGGCACCAAGCCGCCACTACGCACGAGGTCTCAAGCCGAGGAAAAAGGGGGCGGAACCACAAGAAGAAGGTGTGGCACGTGAACTCACCATCGGAGGTGGAGCCAGCGAGCCCTTGCCGGCCAACCAGCGCCGAGGTGAGACGACCCCTAGGCGTGTCATCGGAGCCGGCGGCTTGATACAACAACGGACAATAAAAGCGGCTGCGAGGGACTGATTCAAGAGATGAGGTGAGAAGGAGATGAGATGAGTGAGAGGGAGATGAGTGCGAAGGATCGTGAGGCAGAAGAGTGGGTCCGCTGACATTACGCGATCTATTCACATTGTCAGCGCGCGTGAAAATATACATGCAGCTGCCGCCGGGTTTTGCCTAAAGCCCGGGGCGTGGACCGATGCGTGGACTGGAGCCAACCTCGACACTGTGCATTTGCCCGGACCTTCCTGCCCTGCCGTCTGCCTGGACCTTCTCCTCCTTCCAGCCATTCCTTCCTGCCATTCCCTGTTCGTGTGAGTCTGTTTGTTTTGTCCTGGGGTATAATATAAGACTGTTTAAGGCTGCCCTGTGTCCTGCTTCTTCTGTATATTCTTTGCCTTTCTTTTCCTCTTCATTTCGTGTAAATAATTAATAAATACCTGTTATTCCTTTACTTTGGTTTCTTCTTCCCCCGATCGCTTTTGTCCTGTCTCCAATTGAGTACCTGTGGCGCGATTTTGGCCAACCGCTATAATCGGGTTAGTCTATTTGCCAACGGCTCGGATCGTGGATTGCTAAACCGCTCGGCAACTACCATCACAGCCGCGGTTCGAGCAGGGACTCATTTCCCAGCTTTGCGGAGAGATTGGTGAAGGTATTTGGGAAATCCTTGACCAATCACCCTGGCCAATCTCATCCCGCAAAGGAGCGAGATAGTTCCAGGACTCAGATGGCCAGCTTAAAAGACGAGGGGATTAAACCCCCCTCGGTAAGGGGAGTGCCGAAACCGAGATCCGCAACAATATATATCTATATACACACACACACACACACACACACACACACACACACACACACACACACACACACACACACACACACACACACACACACACACACTTTATTACAAAACCCCATCTCCCGCTGTGCAGGGGACGGACTGTACATAATTACATCAAAACCTTTGGAATTTATAATCTGGAAAAGTGAAATAAAAGACAACTCCATTGGTACCGGTACAATTAGGGCAGGCCATACTCTTTTTTTTTTTTTGTAAATCAATCGAGAGGGGTGTTCATATTACGTATTTTGGTGTGTAGAACACAAATCGGAGGTTTAAAAAAAAATTCTGATAACCCTAACCTACATCAATTTGCAGTTGATTATTATTAAATTTTTGATTATTTTGCTATTCTTCTGGAAAAAAAGAGACGTTTTTTATTTTGAAGTTAGAGCTTTTATTTTGGTAACTTCCTGTTGGGACGGCAGTTGTAGCCATCTTGTTGCTGAAAGCTCGATGTTGAGGTTGGCAATCCTTATCCATCCGTCTTCTCTTCTCTTCTTATGGCATTGCCAGTAAGTACGTTTTTGATTAGGAACCTGAGGAACAAATAGATAATAATTTTAGATGTAAATTACCTCGTTTTATATTATATTTGTTAATTGATTTGTGTACTTACCTATTGCTAGCCTGAGTTACATGTGAAGGAAAATAGTGACCTGTGAAGTGAATATTTTGACGGTTTTCTGTAATACCTGTGTAATACCTTAATATCTGTCTGTAGTGGATACTTACCTGTGTATTATTGTTTTTATTTCAGTGTGAACTACTAAAAATGGCTAAAGTCAGAACAAGGATGAAATCAAGTTCTCATTTAAGTAATCTTGTTGGCACTGGGCAGGAGCTGTTGGTGTCTGAACTGCCAACTGTGAGGGATATCCTGAGGTATGGCATCTACTTGAGGGAGCAAAGTGAAGATGACAGGAGGAACTACCCAGTGGACCAGCTCGTGTCTGACATCTACCCTGGTCTGATTTGTCAGTGGAGCAAAGCTAATGCTCTTTTCAAGCCTCCTGTTATCAATGAAAAGGTGACCATCATGTCCAAGCTCAAGGAGGTCTGGAATCAGGCAGTGAAGTTTTCTCTTCCCAGTGAAGTGAAGGGCAAACTTGATGCCAAAGAGAGGTTCATTGTCAAGTTAGACAAGTTATTTGATATTTTGACTTGCAAGTGTCAGATTACCAGTTGTGAGGGGGAGGCTGTGAGGCTGGTAAGGGCTGTGTGATCCAAGCCCACATTAACTGTTCCTGCAGCAGAAAGAAAATGATTCCTGTGAAAGATCTTGCCTACATCAAGGGACAGAAAGAGAAGGTTGGAAGTAAAGGACCCCACCAAATGGGGAGCCCTGATCTGCCAGAGCACAAGAGACAGGTGAGGACATTGGAAAGGCAGGAAAAGAAAAAGAATGCAGAGAAAAGGAGAAGGAGCAAGGAGGAAAATGCTGCAGCAGCAGAGAAGGCAGCCAGCAAGGATGTTGAGAGATTTTTGTCAGATGGTGATGAGTGTGGTGAAATTGTACCAAAGTTGAACCCAGGTGTGGCGCTCCCTTAAACCGCTGGGCGGTGTCTATAAGACCTCGGACGTCCGCGACTCGAGGCCACTCCTGCGACATCATTATACAATGCCATGTAGAATTGAATGGTACGTACCCACCTATATTCTAGGTTTGTTTGCATTGACTGATATATTCAATCTTTCTCATATGATGCCTAGATCCTGACATGTATGTTGCATGATGTACTCTACAGGATGATGTACAGATCTGATTGAGATTAAACCATACATATGGAACACGTTGTGAATCTGGTTGATTTCCACAACACTTAATCTCAATCAGGATCTTCGGGAATGGCGGGACACGAGTCTGGCGATGGCCGGATGAACGCTGATCTCAGACGAGCGTTTCCCGACATTCTCCATGATCCTGCGCGGCCCACCTCGGAGAAGAATGACCAGCTGAGGGCCCATCGAGCCAGCTCCAGCCACGGAGCTCCGACGACTCTCGCTGCCGGTCTACCTCGATGGGACCGGATGCGCAAGCATTTTGCGGAACCGCGCCTTCAAAGCGCGAACTGCTCTCCTGGGGCCCGGACGCCGCAGCAGGCGTGACGGACTCCGGCAAGGCGCCTGCTGAAGGAGGCCACTGGGAAATGTCCTGGGCCGCAACCCCGTCGGAACGACGGACCCGCTTGGCGCCGAAGGTACGAGTCTAGCCTCGGTTGCTCGAAACGCTAACGGCTCCGTCCGAGAGAATCATCCTAGATTTGCGTGCCTCGGCCCGAGATGAGATTCCCACACGAGTGATCACGACTCCCATGTCGGCCATGCCTCCACACGGCCGGCACACTCCGACCACTCGCTACTCAGTGGAATCGCCTCCTCCGCGCGGGCCGGCACACTCCGACCACTCGCTGCTCGGTGGAATCGCCTCCTCCGCGCGGATCGCGCACTGCTCGTCGGGATCACGCCGTGCCTCACACGGCCGGCTCTCCCTGACCACTCGCTGCTCGGTGGAACCACCTCCTCCGCGCGAATCGCGCACTGCTCGTCGGAATCACGCCATGCCTCACACGGCCGGCTCACTCCAGCTGCTCGGTGGAATCACCTCCTCCACGCGAATCCCCTCGCTGCTCGGTGGAACCACCTCCTCCGCGCGAATCGCGCACTGCTCGTCGGAATCACGCTGTGCCTCACACGGCCGGCTCACTCTGGCTGCTCGGTGGAATCACCTCCTCCACGCGAATCCCCTCGCTGCTCGGTGGAACCACCTCCTCCGCGCGAATCGTGCACTGCACCCATCGCGTGCAATACTCTGGGAGGCCGACGATTCCGATCGCTGCTCGGAATCACCTCCTCGCCGCGAAGCCGCACGTCGCTCCCTTTGCGGGCCCGACTCGGCGAGGCCGGCGATTCCTATCGCTGCTCGCCGGAATCACCTCCTCACACACGAATCACGCGCTGCACCATTGCTGGATGGCATCCTCACTAGGCATGACGCGCCAGTCGTGCGCCCGCGCCAATCACCTCCTCCGCGCGAATCGTGCACTGCACCCATCGCGTGCAATACTTTGGGAGGCCGACGATTCCGATCGCTGCTCGGAATCACCTCCTCGCCGCGAAGCCGCACGCTGCTCCCTTCGCGGGCCCTACTCGGCGAGGCCGGCGATTCCTATCGCTGCTCGCCGGAATCACCTCCTCACGCACGAATCACGCGCTGCACCATCGCTGGATGGCATCCTCACTAGGCACGACGCGCCAGTCATGCGCGCCGCATCTTCGCTGGATGGACCCCTTCTTCACGCGAAGCGCATGCGATTCCCCTCGCTGGTACTACTCTGTGGCCCCGTTGCTGCTGGTCGGAATCCCACCTACGCATGGCTTCTCAGCAAGGCCGGCGAACACCGCTGCCCGGACTCGCCTCAACGCGTGAGGCTCGTTTGGCTCCACTCGGGGACTCGCCGAGCATGGTCTTCCTAAACTTTCATCTTCTTCCGCTGTCATAACCTTAATAAACAATCTTAAAGGGTTCTAAGGGGTTCACGGCACTCGGGGATTTGTGAAATGTGATTTGTGAAATGTGATTTGTGTTGGCGTGATGTATCGTATCATGCTAGATACCGTTGATAACTACCGCACTGCTGCCACTATTCCCCGCTTCAACCCCGGACAAACCCTGCCCGAAAGCCATCGAACGAGACGCTACTTCAGGCCGTGCCAATTATTGTGGCCCAGCGTGCTCGCCCTCTCGTCTCAGCGTGCCACGCTGGCTCGACAGGCCGAGGACGACTTTCGGTTTCGCCAACGAACCGCACGCGCCCGAACCAATTGATGACGTCACCGACTAATCACGCGTTTGCTCTACGGCGTCATTAACGTAATTGCGTGCTTCATGCGATCTCATCATCGGGGATTCGTTTACATTTCCATGTACCTTGGTAAACTACGTACCAAATGTCCTTTACGTAAACGACGTAAACTACGTAACGCGGCGCTACCTCAAGGTCGTGCGCCCGCGCCGTTTAGGGAGTACACGGTGACCTCGTGAAATGGTGACATTGAGCATCGCGCCCGACTCCCTTGTCTCCTGCGCAAGTAACGGGGGCACCGTACTGCCTGCTTGCCCTTGACTCTGGCCTTGTTGTTTATCGGACAGAGCTCTTGGCTCATATCCACGCACATTTCGAGACTGCGAGACGCCTCGTCTGATTCCATTTTCCCTCTGCCCCTGACTGACTGTGCCTCAGACTGACCCAGACTGTGAAAGGTCGTCTGACTTCGGTATGCAGAGCGCCGCTGCAACCTCGGTGGGGGGGGGGGGGGGGGGGGATCCGGATGCCGTTCGGTATAACGCCTCCCACCTCGCCCCTTGTGGGGACCCAGGATGGACAATCCATCCGCGATTCGGATGCCGTTCGGTATAACGACTCCCACCTCGCCCCTTGTGGGGACCCAGGATGACGTCCATGGATGTCTTTGTGTCTTTGAGTGAGTCTTTGAGTCCATGGATGGTCGATCCGAGCCATTCAATGAAGGCGTTGAATGGATGGATCGGTCGGACATCTGTGGATGGACAATCCATCCGGGACATCTAGCATGGATGGACAGTCCATCCGGGGCGATGGCTGTCTTTGGGTCTCTGAGTCTTTGCGTCCATGGATGGTCGATCCATCCGCGATCCGGCTGGATCCGTGCCATGCAATGAAGGCGTTGAATGGATGGATCGGTCGGTCGGACATCCGTGGATGGCCAATCCATCCGGGACATCTAGCATGACAATCATCTCAACATCTAGACAATCCATCCGGGACAACGCTGAGACAAACAAGGTTTGTCCAGCCGGGACTCTCTCTCGGTTTGTGAAGGGGACAATTCAATTCGCTTTGAATGGGACAATCCTTCCATCCGGGGCATCCTCTCGGTAGCCGGTATAGCCGATCTTCTCCGATCCTCCGAGCGCTGTACAGCAGGACAGGATTGCCATATGCATCCCGGAGGTTCTGCGCGCTTCGCTGGAGAGGCGCGTTTCGGTCGTTTTTGTCGTCCATCCGGGACGTTCTCTCGGCAGCCGGTAAAGCCGATCTTCTCCGATCCTCCGAGCGCTGTACTGCAGGACGGGATTGCCGTATGCATCGCGGAGGTTCTGCACGCTTCGCTGGGGAGGCGCGTTCCGGTCGTTTTGTGCGTCGTCGTAATCAGCCATGCCGGTCGTCCAGGCAGCCTTCAGAGGCCGCTCGTGTCTCGTGCGAAGGATCGCTGCCAACGGTAGATTCACGTGCCGAAACAAGAGTTTGTAATGTGTATGAGCTGCCATCAGAGGACGCTCGAGTCTCGTGATTCAACAGGGCCGCTGCCGGTGTCGAGTAACTCTCGTTATGGCTCTCATCGATTCTCTCCCTCGGCAATTCCATGACATGGACCTAACATGGATCGACCATGTACCCTTGGGAGCCTAGGCAGGTACAGACTGCAATGGACTTACTGTAATGGCCTCCTGTCATGTCATCTTACTTACTGTTACAGCTTACTGTAATTCTTTACTGTACTTGCTTACTGTAATTCCATGACATGGACCTAACATAGATCGATCATGTACCCTTGGGAGCCTAGGCAGGTACAGACTGCAATGGACTTACTGTAATGGCCTCCTGTCATGTAACCTTACTTACGGTTACAGCTTACTGTAAAGAGGCTTACTGATTTACACATGTGTTGCATTGCGACGAATGGACATTCGCTCTTCGCCAAGGTACAACGTATCCTATCTAGCTACTGTGCCGACGACCCCGCTGTAAGACTAGACTATTGTGATCCACGTGACCGTCCCTCCCTTCGCCTGATACACCCCTGCCTGAAGCAGTGAAGGCACTGAGGTGCCCCTCCGACACCTGCCTCCAGCGGCTACTCCGAAGCAGGGGGACTCCGGGCTTGGGGATGTCGTACCCGGTAGTTTCCGACCCTGTGTTGGCAGGGTAATTTCGCCACCCTGACCACTATGGATGGACCGACTGACTTTATAGGGAAATATGTCTTTAACACCCCAATAATAAAATGATGACTTCCTCAATCCATTAATGCTGACGCGCACTTGCTTCCTGCCGAGCGGCAGTATAGTTCTAACGGTGGGGAGAATGTGGTGAAATTGTACCAAAGTTGAACCCAGGTGTGGCGCTCCCTTAAACCGCTGGGCGGTGTCTATAAGACCTCGGACGTCCGCGACTCGAGGCCACTCCTGCGACATCATTATACAATGCCATGTAGAATTGAATGGTACGTACCCGCCTATATTCTAGGTTTGCTTGCATTGACTGATATATTCAATCTTTCTCATATGATGCCTAGATCCTGACATGTATGTTGCATGATGTACTCTACAGGATGATGTACAGATCTGATTGAGATTAAACCATACATATGGAACACGTTGTGAATCTGGTTGATTTCCACAACAATGAGGATCTGGAATTGGAGAGAAGTGGTGCTGAAGATGAGTTTGTCACTGAAGTTGAGCTCTTCCCTGAAACTGACACTGAGCCTGCAGCTTCAGCAAAGGTCCAGAAAAACTATGATGAGATTCCAAACATTGCCCTTGCCAGTGTAAGGTATGGCATAGGGCTGAGGCCAACTGCAGCGATAGCAACTGCAGCTCTGATTGATGCAGGAATCATCACAGAAGACAATACAAGTAAAGTGATTGATAAGAACAAGGTCAATAGAGCACAGGAGAAGTTGATGACAGAGCTGGGGGAAGAGTTTGATGAGAAGTGCAGGGAGGAGGGGGGGATCTCCTGCATCCTCTTTGATGGGCGGATTGACCTGACTAATGTGATGATGGAAGCTGAGGGCAGTGACCAATCTTTTCCTGCAAAGATCAAGGAAGAACACTATAGTGTTGTTAGTGAGCCTGGTAGCTACTATCTGTTCCACTTTACCTCAGAGAAAGCAACTAAAGAGGAGTCACATGCGGAGCAGATTGCTAAGGTCCTGTTTGCCTGGCTGAAAGAGAGGGGTTTTGATAAGACCTTGTGGGCCATTGGAGGAGACTCAACAAATGTCAACACTGGTGTGAAAGCTGGGGTAATGCGGAAGCTGGAGCTGCACCTGGGGAGAAAGCTGGTCTGGTTGGTGTGCAACCTGCACACTGGTGAACTTCCCCTGCGCCATCTCATTGTTCACCTTGATGGCCCTACTCTGTCAGACAACACATTTTCCGGGCCAATAGGAAAGCTCCTTGCTTCTGCTACAGACTTGGATATCAATCCAAACTTCACCCGGATCTTTGTTGGCCCTCCACTGATCAAGCTGTCTGATAAGGCCATTGAAGATCTCTCAACTGATCAACACTATGGCTATAAAATTGTCTGTGCAATCAGGGATGGAGTGCTTCCTGCAAGGCTGGCTCTAGTGGAGATTGGACCAGTAAACCACAGCCGCTGGCTCACCACAGCGAACAGACTTCTCAGGCTCTGGGTGTCAAAGCATGGACTGAAAGGAAAGAACCGGAAGAATCTGCAATTCATTGTGGAATTCATCATTGGAGTGTATTATCCATGTTGGTTCAACGTGAAAGTCAAGCACTCCTGGATCGAAGGGCCTAGGCACATCTTGTTTCAGCTGGACTGCCACAAGTCCCAGAGGAAGGAGTTGCTGGACCTTGTGATGCCGACTGTGAGAAGATCTGCTTGGTATGCCCACAGTGAAGCCATCCTCCAAACACTGCTGTGCTCTGAGGATCAGAAGGAGAGGACTGAGGGGGTGGAGAGAATCCTAGCCATCAGGGGAGAGGGGGACCCAGACAAGCAGCTGGGGGACTCCTCTGTCAGGACCAGAAAGACACCTGACATCAACCGTGATGCTTCCAGCATTGGTAACTTGATCAGCTGGTCAGAAGGTGTGTCAGAGCCACCTCTCACCTGCTCCCTAAGCACCTCGGAGGTGAAGAACTTCATCAACACCCCCATGGAGGTGCTCAACTGGCCTTGCCACACACAAAGCATTGAGAGGGTTGTTAAAATGGTGACTGAGGCTTCTGCTAAGTACTTCTCACAGGAAAAGAGGGATGGAGGCATCAGGGCTCAGGAGACCAGCAGGAGGCTGATGTCCAAGAATGAGTCAAAGCAGGACTTGTGCAACCTGGTAAAGTTCAAGAAGTAAGGAGATTGATCTTTGTAATAATTGTAACCAGTGATATACATGCAGTTCACCTGTTAATAAATATGTACATTTGATTTGGCTGTGTCAATATGAATGATTTCCCTTATATCTTTTAATATCTTATAAAGGGGTTCGAAAGGGTAAAATTGGCAATTTAGAAATACAAATTGATGTAGGTTAGAGTTATCCTATCCAAAAAATAAACTCATATTTGAATTCCCCATAAAAAAACACGTAATATAGACACCCCTCATGTTAGGATTTCCTTCAGATTCATTTTGGCACCTGAGTATGACCCGCCCTACCGGTACATAGATGAGTAAATGAAGCAATAAATTCTGATTAAATTCCCCAAAACAGGGGGTTAAAGATGGACAAACATGTTTTTGATTGCCTGTGCCACAAAAGGTGGATGGTGATATGTTTTCACCTCTGTCTGTCTGTCTGTCTGTCTGTCTATCTGTGAGCAGGCTATCTCAAAAAGTTGAGGACAGATTCGAACGAAACTTGGTGGACAGGTTGGGTGTGTGACAATGACAAATCGATTGGATTTTGCTGAAGATCAGGATACAGACACTATATATTTTTTTCATTTCTAAGTGATTCGTAATCATTGAGAGATGTGGCCAAAAACAATATATAGTACAGTATCGCACGATGTTTCAAAAGGTTGTGGACAAGTTGCAACAACACTTGGTGGATGAGTTGGTTAGGTGGTGGTTCATATGCAGCACGTGGCTGCTTGGCTGCATCATTTTCTGGGGGTGCAGCTCTGCCACTGATGCAGTGCCCCCCACTACCAGTCAGCTGGTACTCATTTTGCAAACATCGGAAGGATAACAGTCTGAATCAACCCACTGGTGTTAATTCAACGACATGGCGGAGGCTCAAACTCAGACGTGAAGCATCTCAAGTCAGCAACCTTAACCGTTATGCCAACATCAGGCTTAGCTGGGTAGATAACAAGGAGGAAGCTGATTCGATTTTTGGTTCAGGTCCGAATCCAGATCCGGCCAATCAGTGGGATACAAAACGTAAACTGTTCAACCTGGTGGAGGTATGCTCTCTACCAAATGCCATTCTACTTTTCTATGCGGATAAACTGGACATCACAAAAATTGATGACTCTTGCTCATTTAGAAAACAATAATGCACCAAAATGTCCTACATTTGCTTCTGTTGCCTGAGGATATTGAAAATGTATCAAACACGTGGGAATCGGTGCAGGTTTTCTATCAGAGGAACATGTCACGGAGGCCTTTCTATGATAGGTGAACGTTGTTGCGAGCTTTGAACACCAAACACGATGCCATGCGATGCAAACCGACACCAAGAACCCAATCCGCGATTACCAAGTGCCCTCCGCAAGATATTGCCGTGGTCCCGGGATGGAGACGCCGAGGAATGAGCAGCAAACAATATGCGCACGCACTGAAAAAATGGCCACTAATTAAATAATTCATGGAATAAACAAGAAAACAAGTCTGAAAATGAGATTTCGTTTCTTACCCCTGAATATAATCAACCACTCTGCTCACTCTGACCGAGAATGAAGGTGATGTCATCTGGTAAGCCGAAAATACATCGGTCCGGTCCCGGCAGTAAATGCCTACCTTCGGTGCCATCCAGGTGTTGCATGCCAACACGTCCGTACGCTCTGACACCGCCCCCTACCGTTTACGTACACACAAGATGGGGGTGAATTTGACGAAAGGGCTGCAATGAAACTGAAACTGCAGGTAAATACTGTATTAGACAGTACAGGCAAGCATTTTGAAGCAAGTCCTTGTACATCGGTTATCTGTGTGTGTGTGTGTGTGTGTTTGTACTCGCTATGCACCTGTTCTTCGTCACGTGGTGTCGGGTGTAAATTGCCCACGTTCAAAGGGAAAAGGTGGTTCTCCCGCATTTTAATGATGTGCAAATTGCAATTCTCACCCTACGATTTTCAAGAGAATGCAACCCAATGGAATTCCGATTCGATGTACCATACTTTGTGTTACTTAGAGAGTGTTGGTTCTGCGGAAGCAGTTTCCTGGCCTGAGGTCATGCTCGGCGGTTTGTCTTCCCTCTACCAACAGCAGTTAGGTGTTCCATGGTGTTGGCGGTAGCTCGCCTACTCTTCATGAAGGACACCAAAAGAGCTTTAACGTCCACAAACTATCCATGGGACGGCACACACATTGATCAATCACGAGGATGACAGTTTCCAGCTGGGCCGGGATTCGAACCAGTGAACATGCGTACCTGTAGGCCATTCTGTGAGCCCACAGTGGAATTATCAAGCAGGAATTGCTCGACTCTGTGTGCACCTGGCCTCCGAAATGTATCCAATTGGTACAATTGGCCTTGTTGGAGAGGTGAATTTCATGATCCACACCTGGAAATGGTCCTGTGCTGAACTGCATTGTCAGCGAGAATATTGTCTCCTTCAGCCAGGATCAAGTCACCTATAAAGCGGCAACACAAGGTTTCCAGGAATGCGTACACTTAAATATTAGGCGATTAATGCTGCGTCACTTAATTTAACATTTTCTGAAATTATACTTCGACTTGAAAATGCACTTTGCCGGGCAACGGCAGTAGCCTCCTCCCACCCCTTCCCCTGCCTCCTCTCAACTGCCCCCCTCCTCCCCCCACCTCACCCTTTTTCCTCCTTCCATCCCATTCCCTCCCTCCGGACTCGGACCCCTACCCACCTGCAAACTACCACCTCACCCTTTCTCCTCCCACCTCTCCCTCCGGTCTCCCACCCCACTGTTTCCTTCATTCCTCTTACCTCCTCCCATCCTGCTCCATCCGGACTCCTACCCCAAGTCCCCAACCATTTCCCCACATCCTTATGGCCTGTAGAATGGGCAGTGCTTATGACCCAGACACAAACTCAGCTTTATATATACACCTTTGTATATACACCTATATATACATATATGATAGGCAAAAGTAAATACAAAAAGGTAGGTATTTGCATTGCTTCGAAACCACGATGGAATGTAGATAATGTGTATATGAATGAAAAAACAATCATCATGTGTATGTATTAGTGAAAGAAACAAAAGCATTTCTTGTTGTCAGTCTTCATGGATCTTTACATCCAAGTCGAAGAATGCTTCCGCAGGTTGCTTGTGGGCTGTTTCAGAGGGACCAAATCACCTTGGTGCTGTTTAGTCTCTATCTGATTCCCGATTGGTCTATAAACTGTAATCCACTACTTAACAGGCAAAGTGTTTCATCAATGAATGCTTTCCTCTTCCTGTCTGTTTGCATTCAATTGAGGGCATTACCGATCCCAAGGCTCTTTTTGAAAAGAATATACCATTGTATTCCAGTACCTTGACTCATTACGAAGTTATTTGTATTAATATACCATTCAAAATTCATTAATATACCATATTTCACCATCCAAAAAGAATTGGTGGCGGTTGGTCAAAATTTATCTCTCCAGAACATGCTAATCTATTGCCTCTCTCAAAGGGACACAACCATGACGAATTTAAAAGAAATATGTTTCAGAGGATGATATCCTTGACTGATTAGCACAAAAAAAATTGGGAGAATAATAAGCTGGATAATTGTTTTTTAAAATTTGACTATTTTCACTTCCAAATGAGCTACTTCCGTCTACGTCTACGTCTACGTTCCTACAAGACCTCACGGGAGCACAACTCAAAAGTGTGCACCTCGTTTAAATTTGCTTGCCAAATTATCACATACACATTTCTTGTAAATTTTGCATTACAAAATATTTTGTTTCTAAAGATACAATTTCAGAATTGTTCATAAAATATGCCGAATGGCGAAACTACAAACGACGAATTCGCGAATGTCACGGTTGAAACACTCAAGTCATTTCCTCATTCTGCTTTAAATTAAATCTCTCTACATTTTCATTCCAAACAGCATCATTCCAATCACAAATTAACACTATGGTATTAATATAACAAAATACAATGTTAAAAACACTCATGATGTAAACACATATTGACCGATCTCACGTGATAACCAATAGATGAACTCGCCGGCGAGAAAGGGCAGATATGAAACACTATGAATCAAAAATCAAAACAATATTTGTGTGGAGAAATTTATGAAACCTCCCACCCACCTTGGGATGGATAAAAGCGGAGTCGTTTGAGTGGAATCTCAAAATCATGATTATATTGAGATATTATCAAATCAGCAAATTTTCCTCATCATGTGTACTTTCAGATTGGGAGCAGCTTCGTATTGATCAAATTTCAAAATCATAATTGCATTGAAGAATTTATGAAACCTCCCATCAATCTTCAGACACGCACTAGGCTTTATGATATAGATAACTACTCGAGGACTAGCTCTGAGCTTGGCTCACATGAGCCTGACTTCAAATCACCACGTAACTCTCGCCCGTCTCTAGCCCGGTACACTTCACGCGGTACATTTTGCAGTTAGGGATATAATCCTCTTTAAACATATTTCTTTAAAAATTGTCATGATTGTGCCCCTTTAAATGATGGGGGTGATGATGGACGCTGTGCATGCCAAGGCTGCCTTAATGTACTGTATTTTAAGAAAAGGTCAATGTCAGATATCCCTCTCTTCCTGGATCAATTCCACCACGTCCTGAAATTATGTGAACTTAGTTGATCACCTCTCTTGAGTCTTCCATCATAACTGGTAAGTGTTCTGATATTCAAAAAATTAATTTGCCTTGTCTACTCCCGTTTCTCTGCTCTTTTCCCAAGTCATTTTCTTAGCACTGTCAGAACTATGAAAAATTAATGTTACCAATATAGATGAGTCTGTGCGAATGGAGCATAGAGATCATAAAACCAGTAAGATTCTTGTAGGATGCTTCTATAGAGCTCCTGGTATGAGGGAAGAGGAGGACAGAAACGTACATGAAGAATGCAGAAAGACATGTGGTAAGGGAAGAGTATTGATTAATGGGAGATTTTAACTTGCCAGATATACAGTGCATTCAGAAAGTATTCAGACCCCTTCACATTTTTCACATTTTGTTATGTTGCAGCCTTATGCTGAAATCGTTTAAATTCATTTTGTCCCTCATCAATCTACACCCAATACCCCATAATGACAAAGAGAAAACAGGATTTTAGAAAGTTTTGCAAATTTATTTTAAAAAAACAACAACTGAAAGATGATCCACGACGTGGTAACCCGGGTTGCCCCGTGATTTTAAATCATTTTACATAATTAATTAATCTATTTTAGGGGGAGTGTAACCCGTTTTCGCGTAACAGGAAAATCCTTTGTGACAACCCGGGTTACCGCGTGGTGGATCATATCACATTGACATAAGTATTCAGACCCTTTGCGATGACAATTGAAATTTAGCTCAGGTTCCTCCCATTTCTTGTGATCATCTTTGAGATGTTTCTACACCTTGGTTGGAGTCCACCTGTCGTAAATTTAATTGATTGAACATCTATCTATAATTCCAGCAATCTCTGTGTGTGTGTGTGTGTGTCTGTGTGTCTGTGTGTCTGTGTGTGTGTTTGTTTGTTTGTCTGTGACCGCTGTTTCTCGACAACCACGGGTCCGATATACTTGAAACTTGCCAGGTATATTGCTGGGGACCCGAGGATGTGCCTTTTCAAGGTTTCATATTAATCGGACAAGTAGTTAGCGAGCTATGTCCAAAAAACGATTCAACCAATCAGAGAGCAGCGAGCTATCACGTGTGCCGAACGTGGCGAACAGACTCTGCCTCGGACGGCACATTTGAGAGCGTATTCATTTATTTCACGTTGGCAAACTATGTTGGCGTTAAACTATGTTTTAAAACTAATTTGCGCTTCTTTCGCTTTCCTGCGCGTTTGTGCACGCTATGGCGATTTCTTTACCAAACTCCGCAAGCCGTTCGCTTTGGACCAAACCATTTCATGTAAATAGAGGGGGGGGGGGGGGGATTGTCACCGTACTCGCAAGCCGTTCGCTTTGGACCAAACCATTTCATGTAAATAGAGGGGGGGGATATAATTTTAGATATATATATAGTACGGGCATGCCCTAGTGATTTGGAAAGGCACACACCTGTCTACATAAGGTCTCACAGCTGACAATGCATATCAGAGCAAAAACCAAGCCATGAGGTCGAAGGAACTGCCTGCAGAGCTCAGAGACAGGATTGTGTCGAGGCACAGATCTGGGGAAGCCTACAAAAAACTTTCTGCTGCATTGAAGGTTCCCAAGAGCACAGTGGCCTCCATAATTCTTAAATGGAAGAAGTTTGGAACAACCAGGACTCTTTCTAGAGCTGGCCGCCCGGCCAAACTGAGCAATCGGGGGAGAAGGGCCTTGGCAAGAGAGGTGACCAAGAACCCGATGGTCACTCTGGCTGAGCTCCAGAGATCCTGTGTCGAGATGGGAGAAACTTCCAGAAGGACAACCATCACTGCAACACTCCACCGATCTGGGCTTTATGGCAGAGTGGCCAGATGGAAGCCTCTCCTCAGTGAAAGACACATGAAAGCCCGCTTGGAGTTTACAAAAAAAGCACGTAAAGGACTCTCAGACTGAGAAACAAGATTCTGTGGTCTGATGAAACGAAGATTGAACTGTTTGGCCTCAATTCTAAGCGTCATGTCTGGAGGAAACCAGGCACCGCTCATCACCTGCCCAATACCATCCCAACGGTGAAGCATGGTGGTGGCAGCATAATGCTGTAGGGGTGTTTTTCAGCAGCAGGGACTGGGGGACTGGTCAGGGTTGAGGGAACAATGAACGGAGAAAAGTACAGAGATATCCTTAATGAAAACCTGAAACAGAGTGCTCAGGATCTCAGAATGGGCCAAAGGTTCACCTTCCAACAGGACAATGACCCTAAGCACACAGACAAGACAACGCAAGAGTGGCTTAGGTACAACTCTGTGAAGGTCCTTGAGTGGCCCATCCAGAGCCCTGACTTGAACCCAATCGAACATCTCTGGAGAGACCTGAAAATGGCTGTCCACCAATGGTCCCCATCCAACCTGACAGAGCTTGAGAGGATCTGCAGAGAAGAATGGCAGAAAATCCCCAAATCTAGGTGTGCAAAGCTTGTCGCGTCATACCCAAGAAGACTCGAGGCTGTGATCGCTGCCAAAGGTGCTTCAACTAAGTACTGAGTTAAGGGTCTGAATACTTATGTCAATGTGATATTTCAGTTTTTTATTTTTAATAAATCTGCAAAACTTTCTAAAATCCTGTTTTCTCTTTGTCATTATGGGGTAATGAGTGTAGATTGATGAGGGAAAAAATGAATTTAAACGATTTCAGCATAAGGCTGCAACATAACAAAATGTGAAAAAAGTGAAGGGGTCTGAATACTTTCTGAATGCACTGTAAAGAGGCCCAGGAACAATAGATAGATTTTCAAGACAAGGGATGTGTTGATCAGATGAGGATTTTCTTGATCTATTTCAGGATTGCTTTTTCTAACCCAGTTTGTCGATAAACCATGAGGTAGAGAGAGTGGAGTGTTAGACCTGCTTTTAAGTAATGATCAAAATATGGTGGAAGACTTGGAGGTAAGAGCATTTAGGATCATGTGACCATAAAATAGAATGTGCAAGGATTTTGTTAAGAGTTAAAGTTCCGGAAATAGAGTGAGGCTACTCAATTTCAGGAAGGCAAACCTTGGGGAGGGGTGGGGAGTGAGGGGGGAGAGTGTGAGCATGGATACCTGGCGTTGCCATACTGGGTGAGCTTTTCCCGGCAGTAGTTTCTTGGACATTGAAATTCTATGGAGTTATTGGCCTCATGGGGGTTACCTTTGGCCTGTGAGATGGTGGCGACACTGCCTGACCCCACATCCCAATATACACTTTATAGTGGCCTATAAAGTGTATATTCTGTGTCTTTTGCACCTGAGAAGGTGGAAAAGTTTATGTCAGCCCTCGACGCTGACTCTACAACTGCACCAGACGGCATCAACTCACGTGTCCTAAAACCCTGCCATTCCGCTCTTGCACTTCCTCTCTCTCTGCCATTTTCACTCTGTCATTTACCAATGGTCATCTTCCATCTGCTTGTAAATCGGTCAACATCACAGCATTACATAAAAAGGTGTAAAAGCTGATCCCCTCAACTACAGACCAATTAGTCCTTACTTACTTCCTTACTTACTTACCTTACTTACTACAGACCTTACTTCCAATCATCAGCAAGGTCATGGAATCCATCATCGCAGCTGACATAACATCATTCCTTTTCTCCAACAGCCTCATCTCAGATCATCAATTCGGATTCAGACCTGGTCACTCTACTTTGGACATGCTGCATCTCCTCTACCAACAATGGATGGAGGCCCTCAATATCAGATATGAATGCAGGGCCATCTCACTTGACATATCTTGACATTGCGATACAGTCTGACATCCTGCCTTGCTCTCCAAACTGTCTGCCTATGGAATTTAAGGCCAACTCCACTCTTCGATTACTGACTTCCCCCGCTCTTGTACCCAACATGTGGTTCGCAATGGAACCCTTTCTTCTCCTCACCCTGTCAAGGCTGGAGTTCCCCAAGGCAGTGTTCTCGGCCCCATCCAATTCCTTAACTTCATCAATGATCTCTCTGACTCACTGGAAAATCCTCTTTATCTTTTTGCTGATGACTCCAGTCTCTACTGTGGCATCCCTCATCCTTCTGACAGACAGGCAGCAGCCTCTTCTCTCTCCTCAGACCTTGAGAAAATCAGAAACTGGTGAAACACTTTGAATATGTCTTTCAATCTGAAGAAATCCGACACACTCACACTCTCTCCAAAAGGATCGCACTTTCTCAACAACACTCTTGAAGTTCAGCTAAAACTCTTGTGTCATACACTCAGCCATGACCTCTCTTGGGCAAGCTACATTTCAAAGTTGGCCGCCAAAGCCAGCCACAGGCTGGCACCCTCCGTCATGCAAAGTCCTTCCTTGGTACACCTCAGCTCCTATCCACCTACAAGGCTTTCATCCGCAGCTTGATGGAGTGCTTCTCTCCCTTCTGGGCTGGCTCCCTTGCTTGATACCATGGAAGCCAAAGGCTTTCAAGATCATTTGCATTCCTCATGATGAAGCTGAGTCCATGGGCCTATCACTTTGCCGTCGCCAACAGGTCGGTGGTCTCTCCATCTTCTTCCACCTCATTTCTGGTCTTGCACCCTCTGCCTTAGCCGTGCTTTGTGCCCAGTATCTGCAGGATGCAGATATGTCCACCAGCAACCCCCTTTGGATGCTCACCAGCAACCCCCTTTGAGTGAAACTGCCCAAATCCAGAACCACTGCTCACCTCCACTTATTTATTCCTCTTTATCCTACCTGTGGAACCACGTTACACACTCTCTTTAATCCCATTCTTCCCTCCAGGTCTTCAAGACAGCTGTTCACCACCATTTCAAGCAATCCCCCATCCAAAACCATGATCTATTCTACAACCATTAAACTACCCTAGATCCATCCCAAAACTTTGTTTATGTGTCTATCTTGATCATGCCTTCCTTTCTCCCATACCACTGATCGTGGTTTCCCATACCACATACCACATACCACATACCTGCTTTCCCTGATTTTGTGTCTCCATTGACTTTCTCCCTCCGCTCTGCTGTTGGTGTTTCCCTCCTCTCCTGCTGTTCCCTTTGTTATGTTGTGTGATGAACTGTTCTGTGTCCTAGCTCTTTCATGAGCCTAGACCTTGCATAAAAAAAAAGAAGACCATCAGGTAAATTCTCCCCAATGTATCTGTGTAGGTACAGTCTCTGGGGCTTCATAGTGTTACTATCTGTGATAATGTGTCTTGTGCAGACCACATCTCTCAACTGACTTCCAAAGCCAACCTCGACCTAAGATTCACTTCAGGGCCAATTCCTTTCTCTGCAATCCTTGTCAAACAACAGTATACAAAGTCTTAATCTGAATTGTTATGAAATATTGCTCCTCAGTGTGGAATGATGTTGCTGTTACTAATCTCACTTTGCTTGAGGTCCTACAATAAAATGCCTTCCATGTCATTGGAATCTCGCATCAGGGATCTGAGTCTCAGTGTCTGCTTCAAGTTTAGCATAAGGTGGTTCATGGCCTTGCAGTATATTACCAATTCTATTTTTGTCTTCTGCCTTCTTGCCTGTTCATCTAGTATTCTAGTCCCATCTCACCCATCATCGACAATCTAATATCCTTGTGCCGTGGAATATCCATTTTTCATCATCTCAGTCTTTTCCATTTGCTCAGTCTTATCTCTTGATCCATTGCCCACTGTCGTTCTGCTCTTCTATGAGCCAAAATATAAATTTTTACTTTAATTTCTAAATAATGGAGACATGGGTACGTCACACAAAGCTAACAGGTAATAGTCACGATTTTAACAAAAAATATGCCATATAGCAGCAAGCCACTGCTCATTGTTACACAGGTTTGAAGTCGATTGGTAGCCTATTTGGCTTTCTTAAGCATCTCAGCCGAACTCGTAAGTGCATGTGGCTTGATGCATTGCAGTGCTTTGGTGAAAACCGTATAATACATTATATCTATTGCTTATTCTTTAATGGCCCTAATTAATACCACTTTTTGTGGGGTTTTCTGAGGGGAGGTTTGGCCGAAGCCTTTCACGAACCAGGTCGCTTTACATGACGGGACTTTCAAAATGATGTAATCTGTCCCAGAATGCTCGGTGCGCATGAGCAGAAAACCCAAAGAAACAGGAGTTATCAGGGCATCCGATCGTATATCGTGTGCGTGAGAAATGAACTGCAACATTAAATGGCACACGTAGCTTCTAAAATAAGCCAAAAATACTTGGAAAAGTACCTGAGAGAAAGGGCAGCACAAGGAAATATTTAGATAACTTTCTCAGCTTACCGAACGGGCAGCTGCTCTTTGTATAAACTCTCCACCACGTGGGTTGGTGCAAGGCCCGAGTGGATGAACGAGTGCAACACAAATCCCCCAAACGGATCGCTACCAGTGAATGCACGGTGTATCTGGGTTAGGTCTTTTTGAAAACTGATGGGAAGGACATATATTGGGTTTGTGGATGTACAGGGCAGGTTTTAAATGATATCTACTATTAATCATGTTGGGGGTGTGAGAGGGGAGGGGGGAAATGGAAGGTATGGGAGCTGTGATGGCTGATATAAAAACATTGTTTGCGTGTTTCTGGGGCCACAAGAGAAATTATACGAGGTAAAAAATGTTTAAGTGTCTGCATGTGTATGTGTGTGTGTGTTATACACCACTGCCGCTCATTTGTACCGACAGGAAATGGCACGAACCACATATCTCGAATCCACGGATATTTGTCGTGTTTCCTTCCAGGAGTCCAATTTGCATTTAGGAATAGAAGAATTGTGGTTGACCAACTTGAAATTGTAAATCTTTTTTCAAAATACTGAAAATCATGTTTGAAAGACGATTTGAATCACATTTTTTATCCTAACAAAGGCAAGTTAAAAGTGCTTTGCAAGTCGAATTGAGTCACTGTAAACACTCACACAGCGCATGTGCAAAAGGTCTTACACACACACACACACACACACACACACACACACACACACACACACACACACACACACACACACACGAAAATTAAGCATCATACAAATACCTTGGAGTAGAAGAGGGCTACCAAATATGTCAAAACCAAATGGGCAAAACAATAACCAAAGAATATAATGATAATAATAATAATACATTTATTTTATATAGCGCTTTTCAAGAAGCCCAAAGACGCTTTGACAGAGTACAAAAAAACAAGTGCAAAAAGACAAAAATCAACAGATCAACAACAAAAATATCTACATAGAATGAAGCTGATCCTGAAAACATACCTCTCCCCAAAAAACAAAATCAAAGCCATAAAGCAGCTCGCAGTACCTGTGTTCCAATATAGTTGCAGAATGATAAACTCGCCCCAATCAGAAATCAACAAGTTCGACATCAAAACAGCGTTTTACAAAAAACAGTACATCCCGAGACGAGACGAGAGGGAGGGAGTGGCCTGATGGAACTCAACCAGGTGCACAAAGCGACGAGTGTTGGAGTAGCTGAGAATGTGAAATGCTCAACAGACTATCAGATGCAATTTGTAAACAAACATCAACACAATAAACCTGAAAAAGTATCCCTAATTCACCTTGCAAAGAATTTCTAAAAACAGGTGGGAATAGAAGATGCTGCACAGGGAAATGAAACAGTAACAAATACAGCTCCAACAATTGCAAAAAATACAAAAGAAACATATAAAAGAAATATCAAGAGATATACAACAACAACTGTGAGAATTACAAAAGAGCAGGAAAATACCAAAAAATAATTGGACAGAGTTGGGATAGACAAAGAAGGCTCATTGGAATGGCTAAAAAGAGGTCAGCTCAACTGGGATGGAGAACAAATCATTATAAATGCCCAAGACCAAGGACACAACACCATTGGCTTTTAGAAAATGGTGGGACTGAGTCAATCGAACAAGTGTAGATTCTGCAAGGTCGAAACAGAAAGTATGAGCCATCTCCTATTGAGATGTGAAAAAAAAACTCATGCTAAAACAGCTGTACACACAGTCACAACAGGGTTTTTCGAGAAATCTACTGGCACTTTTGCAAACGTCTCAATATCCCAGTCCCAGAAAACTCATGGATACATGAACCAAAAATGATCACTGAAAACAAGTAAATAATGCTCACGTATGACATAATGATGCCAATGAGCATGAACATAGAAAACAAAGCATTACGACCGGATATGGTACCAAGGTAGAAAAAAAAGAAAAAATGGCATTGCTAAATAAGGTATCAGTAACCAGTGATTTTGGCCTAAATGAAGAAATCAAGAAAGTGACCAAATACCAAGACCTCAAAAATGAAGTGAAAAGATCCTGGAAGCTGAAGAACACTGAATTTGTACCAGTGACAATTGGAGCAATGGGAATGATGAAGAATAACTTTATAGAGATATCTTTAAAAACATTCCTCAGAATATAACGACAAACAAATTAGAGTTGGAAGCTAGCTGGGGCTCAATGAAGACCCTGCAAATAGCCCTTGGAACAAAACTTTGAAAACTAGAACAGCAATCGGTAGAATGCATACTCCACCAGGCTGACCAGTATATGTTTTGTATCCCACTGATAGGCCGGATCTGGATTCGGACCTGAACCAAAAATGGAATCGGCTTGTTCTTGTCACCTAACGAACTCGTCCAAGTTTAGTCATAACTCGTCCATAACTTATTTAAATATCATGTTTAGACCATATCGCTTTTAGACCGATCTCTCAAAGGTGAAGAATCACTTAAAAATTAAATAACTCTTATATCCGAATCCATATTCAGATCTTCACCAAAATCGAATCGATTTGTCCTGGTAACAGACCCAACCTGTCCACCAAGTTTCGTCCAAATCCATCCATAACTTTTTGAGATGTCCTGCTCCATGTCGGTTTTGGCCCTATCACTCAATGGTGATATTGCCTCAAACATTGCCTCAAACAAAAATATCATTGCCTCATAAAAACATTGCCTCAAACATGTCATGGGGCCCGCAAGGCTAACCCCCGCTCTAGCGGGGAAAATGGCCGAAAAACGATCATTCATTCATTCATATTCACTCAATGGTGAAGAATCACTTTAAAAATTCTACAAGCCGGATCCGAATCCGGATCTTCACCAAAATCTAATCATTTCGTCCTTGTGACATACACTGCCTCTGCCAAATTTCCTCCAAATCCGTCCACAACTTTTTGAGATATCTTGTTCACAGACACACAAACAAACAGACAGGGGTGAAAACATAACCTCCATCCACCTTCAGTGGTGGAGGTAATAAGAACTCTTCACAACTTTGTCCATGAATCATAATCCAGAAATGGAGGTGGATACTTTGAGTCCTAGGACTCCTCCTTTCCACTTCCTGATACTCACAAATGGACACACACACACACACACACACACACACACACACACACACACACACACACACACACACACACACACACACACACACACACACACACACACACACACACACACACACACACACCAAAATCTAGTACAATTCCCCTTGTGGTCCTGGAACCAAACAAAAATGTATACTTGTCACGTCACTGACAGTCCACACAACTCCCACTTCCTCCCAAACATGATCGATAGTAAATATAATTATTAAAATTTACCCTGTGCATCGACAAGCCCCAGATTACTGTACCTTCTAATCAGTGGAAGCATGAATGTTTGGTTAGAACGGATCCATCTATGAACCTTTGGCCCTTTTGGACAAGTTGATCAGGAAGCTCTACATCTGTTTCGTAGTACAGAGGTACACCCCTTTCTCACAGGTGCACTTGCCAGTAATTTCGGCTTCTTTAAAAGTTTTTTTAATCGTTTCATTCTTCATTCCTTATGTGTGAGTCATGAAAACATGCCTAAGCCACCCCAATACACTTCATTACCAAGGGTTTCTGCGCATGCTGGAAGATGTACGTAGGGGGTACCTTAGGGATCAGCAATCTGGGGCATATGACATCATTTTGAAAGTGCAGCATTGCCTTTGTCAAAGGTCTTTGCTCCATTATGGCTTCCCCAACACCTTGGTGCAATGGTGCAACATCAACTCCTCTTATTAAACAATGCTTTCATACAGAACGTTTTCACCATGTCGGATGCCATTCACAGTTTCACTTATCGATGATTAAAACGCCCACTGTATGATCCAAATCTGGCTCGGTGTGGCGATTTGATGTTGCTGAAGGAACACACCTATTCTGGCAAGAGTCACGGAAAATAAAGAATTGATGGTCAAATTCATTTTGAAGGTTCAAAGCATTTATTTATTTGATATAGTTTCAAGATAAGTGAGGCAAAGATAAATCTGATTGATGGAGTTGACAGTAAAAATAATGAGCCAATGATTTTTGACAACTTTCAATTTGTCATTATTCTCAATGCGCAAGTGCTAACCTTTGTAATTTAATTTAATAATGTAATAATTTAATTTTTAATTTTTTAAAAATTAATTTAAATTTAAATTTACATTTTTAAATTTAATTTAATTTTTAATTTTGTAAATTTTGTAATTTAACTATTGTGTATATCATTGTGTAAAGTTATCATGTACATTATTACTCATAATTATAATCCCATACAAGCACCAATCACTGGTTGTGGTGTATGCCACCACTGATGGTGATTATACGAATCATCTCATCTCACTCAACAAGCTAAACATCTTCTCCAAGGAGCTATTTCCTTTTTGAGAAATCTTCCTTTTTCACTTACATATTAAGCATACTTTAATGGATCCATGGCAAACATTTTCAATGGTAATCCTTGTTTTTTAAGCTGGATAAAGTGCATGCGATGTGGATAAAGTGCATAACTTGTACATAAAGTGCATAACTTGTGCAAAAAGTGCATAACAACTGCAAGGGCTGCCAGGATGGCCGAGAGGTATGCACACACACTCACCTTTGAGCAGTCTAACCAGGATTTGAATCACGGTCCAGCTCCAAACGTTCATCCTATTGTCTCACAGGTAGGGTGAGGCATGAATGTGTGTGCCATCCCACAGATGGATGTTAAACTGGGTGTCCTGTATGCCAACATTACTTGGTGGACCTTGAAGATCCCATGGTGTCCTTCAAGAAGATTAGGCGAGCTATCACTGGAAAGCTGGCCAAATTCTTAATTCCTGCACTAACCTACAGAGGGCATTGCATCAACAGCACAGCTGCGGCACGGCACCCTTAGTCGATTATGCATGCTACTCGCAGCCATATGCTGCAAATGAAAGAAGAAGGCGACTGCAGAAATATAACTAGAAAGCATCTGAAAATGCAAAGCCTATCCACATTCGTTTGTATTCAGACGTGTTCTTCTGCTTTCGTATTCTCAAATAACGAGAACGATTTTAAAAAAAATACAAAATGAAAATTGCTGATTTTATGCAGACGTGACATTTGAACTTTAGATTTAAAAAATAATAACAATCCGCTTCTAGTTTTGATTTGACTAACCAATTCTGTGACCCAATGGCAATATTCAAATTCTTAAAATTTTAGGTCAATTGGACGAATAATTGACGATTTTATGCAACCTTGACCATTGATATTTTGATCTAAAAAAAAACACAATCGACTCTTATATTTTGATTAGTGAAGGAATTCGGTAATCCAATATGCAAATTCTTAAAATTTCAGGTTAATTGGATGAAAATTGATGATTTTATGTGACACTGACCTTTGACCAAACTATTAATTTGCCTTCTCCATATTCTCATAATAAATCTTTGTTGAAGTAACAACAAAGAAAACCTTTAAAAAAACATATCACAAACATTAGGCTGTTGATTCAAACATAAATCAATAAAAGTTATTGGAGCAAAAGGAATGCAAATATTTCTAACTTTATAACACCATCTGAACCTGGTAATGTCTTGCATATATTCCTAGATGAAGCTCATGGCGTATAGGACAAGGAGGGGACAAGGGGTCACAGTTTACATCATTAATTCAGGAAAGGATGGGGAACCTTTGGAATAATTTCAAAATAATTTACGGTAGTCAGCAATAATTTAACACATCATGTTTTAATCAGGCTTTTTCTTACTGGGTGGACAAGGGAAGTGCAGTGCATTTAGTTTATCTATACTTTCAAAAAGTTTTTGACAAGGTACCATGTAGAAGTCTATTGGCTAAGATGAGGGCTTGTGAATTGGCTGGTAGATTCGTCAACTGGATTGGAAACTGGATTAGTGATAGGAAACAGAATGTGGCTGTGAATGGGAAGATATCTGGCTGGAAGATGTAAGTAGTGGGGTACCTAAGGGATCAGTACTAGAACCATTATAATTCACAATTTACATCAATGATTTGGACAATGGAATTAATAGTCAGCTTTCCAAATTTCCAGATGAAACTAATTGCTTGGAAGTAATGTGGACAGCAGAGACTGTGGGTGATCAGATTCAGAAAGGTAAGCATACTTTAATGAATCGCCCAGTCTGCAAACTGGGCCGGGATTCAAACCCAGGCTAGAAAAGCAAAAGCAGCACCGAAAGTGGCTGCCGACGCACGGGCAGACTTGAAATTCAACTTGTATAATATTGTCGTGTCGCCTGGGTTAAGACCCCAAGAGGACGAATGACCAAAATGAGCTTTACTCCGAGGCGTATACCCAACTTGGCGGTATTATCTTTTCGCGTGTGCGGAAAGGTTTGTGGCCTTATCTGATCGGAACACACGCAGGGGTTAATCCGAACCCACAAACACAAAGACAGGACAGCAAAATCCACAACACACGGAAAGTAAAATTCGACAAGTAATGATTTAATGAAAATAAATGCAAGTAACAATGAAAGGTGAGGTAAAAACGAAAATTCCTAATTGAGACGTCTCCATTCAGACTCGTATACAAACAAGGGGAACACGAAAGTAAATAAATAATGCTTTGGTAATCGGCCGGCACTCAGCTTTATGTCCCCAAATTGCTGGTAAGGCTTGCCGGTCGCTTGTCATCTCCAAACCACCGCACGGGAAAGACACAAAATGGCGCGGAGTCGTACCCATAGCCAGCTGCCGGCATGAGGCAAGCAGGCAGGATCCCTCTTTGTTTCGCTCACGACCCCCTCCTTCTCCGCAGAGCACCACCGTCAACCAACACCTCCTCCTCCTTCCACGTTGCAAAAAGACAGCTTTTTTTCCCTTCACTCTCGAATGTTCCACGATGACGTCACACTCTATCCAATCATCGAGTTCCACTCAATCATCCAATCGCACCTACACCAATCATGAAGGCAGGGCGTGGCCTCCTCATTACAAGCTGTCGGGGGCGGAGTCTAATCTCCGTTCGGGAATGTTCAGATGACGTCGAAGGCCGTGAGGTGGGGCTTGCGTGCCAATCGGCAAATGTGCTGGGTGTTGGTTAGCCCTGGCAGCATTGTGAGTGAACGAGTCCATTTACAGTGTGATCGTTGTAGTTATTGTAATAGCGGCCCTTTTTGATGCAGTAACAACGAAGGGAAAAAAATCACAAGGCAATTACACACTGGGGTTTATCCTTAAGCCCTACATAATTAGCATAGCTCCACCCCTTGCATGTAGACACATATATGATCTTACCTGGACATTCGACACTACTTATACATTGAGGTGGGTTCTTCTTCTTCACGACACTCAGAGCATGCTAATTTATACGATTCTATCTCAGCCAAGGTATTTCATCCATACCCCAAAAACATAACAATATATTTGTTAATACTTTACTTATTTACTTTTCAACACTTTTATAATGTGAGCTAAAAAGACTGCTGCTGTGAATTTGCTTTGTTTATGAGCTTGTTTCTGTTCTAATTTAGAATCTTCATTCAATAAAGTTATTTTTAGAAGGTGAAAAAGAGAGAAATGGTGGGAGAGCGGTAGTGGGGTCTGCGGGGTTGTTGGCCCCCGGGCCCATGCTGCCCAGCAACCCATCGGGCAGAGTTATCTGTGACTGGCACCCTCACGACCGGAGGTCTGGTAAATTTTGAGGAGTTCACACGTGATAAACCCAGACCACGGATCCGTAACAATATATTGTAAGGTTAAAAGAGCCATTACAAAATGGGTGGCGATGTCCGTCGGTCCGTTGGCATTTGAGTTTTTTGCCTCTCTTCCCTCATTACTGGGCCCATTATTTTGAAACTGACCTTCAGAGCTGCTCAGATCTATTATTCAATTAGCAGTTTGATGGCTTTCCAGTCGAAATATATATAGAGAACATAACGAGTGTGGCGGAGCACTGTGGCGGAGCGCTCCAATGGGCCACGAGTGGAGCATTCACACGTATTTTACAAATGATAGCAAGTGAAATGTGGTACAAATACTCCACAGATGGTTACCCATCTGATATAAAGAGTGGTGCACAACACCAGTTAGGGTTTATATTTATGCTATCATCCCTCCAATTGGATGTTTTTGGATGGAAAATAGTTCAGATCTTCAGCGCAAAACTTGCTCAATCGACGTCACAGTAGCATTACATATTCCAATATGGCCGCGGCGAGTTAAGCGTGCCACCATCGAAAATGACAGGCATGTCCATTCTATTGTATGTTTCTATGCTTGTCACGGTATAGGGCATGTAGGTTTTGAGAATTGGGGGGAGCGATACGGGCATGACTGGGACTGGGAAGGCAATGACAAACCACCCGGTATATCCTTTCAAGAAGCTGCTTCGGAATCACAAACACTCTGTAAAGAGTGTGTTACATCAAATCAAATCAAAATGGGGCATGACAATAGAGTCAGTGAATAGTTTTAAAATAGAATTGGATAGGTATCTAAAAGTAGTGTTGGAGTACTAAGATGTTTGCATGATTGGGCAACCTTGATGGGCCTAATGGCCTCCTCTCTTGTTGAAATTCCTGGTCAATCCCGATATGAACCTGGTAGTTCTTTGTATATGTCCCGATATGAACCGACGAGTTCCTCGCATATATACAATACATGACCAAAAGTATGTGGACACCCGAACATCTCATTCCAAAATCATGGGCATTAATATCGAGTTGGTCCCCCATTTGCTGCTATAACAGCCTCCACTCTTCTGGAAAGGCTTTCCACTAGATGTTGGAACATTGTTGTGGAGATTTGCTTCCATTCAGCCACAAGACCATTAGTGAAGTAGGGTACTGATGTTGGGAGATTAGGCCTGGCTCGCAGCCGGCGTTCCAATTCATCCCAAAGGTGTCCGATGGGGTTGAGATCAGGGCTCTGTGCAGGCCAGTCAAGTTCTTCCACACCGATCTAGACAAACCATTTCTGTATGGACCTCGCTTTGTGCACGGGGCCATTGTCATGCTGAAACAGGAAAGGGCCTTCCCCAAACTGGTGCCACAAAGTTGGAATCACACAATCCTTTAGAACGTCATTGTATGCTGTAGCGTTAAGATTCCCTTCACTGGAAATAAGGAGCCTAGCCTGAACCATGAAAAACAGCCCCAGACCATTATTCCTCCTCCACCAAACTTTACAGTTGGCACTATGCATTCGGGCAGGTAGCGTTCGCCTGGCATCTGCCAAACCCAGATTAGTCTGTCAGACTGCCAGATGGTGAAGCATGATTCATTACTCCAGAGAATGCGTTTCCACTACTCCAGAGTCCAATGGCGGCGAGCTTTACACCTCTCCAGCCGATGCTTGGCATTGCGCATCGTGATCTTAGGCTTGTGTGCGGCTGCTCGGCCATGGAAACCCATTTCATGAAGTTTCTGACGAACAGTTGTTGTGCTGACGTTGCTTCCAGAGGCAGTTTGGAACTCGGTAGTGAGTGTTGCAACAGAGGACAGACGATTTTTACACTCTACGCGCTTCAGCACTTGGCGGTACTGTTCTGTGAGAGCTTGTGTGGCCTACCACTTCACGGCTGAGCTGTTGTTGCTCCTAGACGTTTCCACTTCACAATAACAGGACTTACAGTTGCCTGGGGCAGCTCTAGCAGGGCAGAAATTTGTCGAACTGACTTGTTGGAAAGGTGACATCCTATGACGGTGCCACGTTATTCCGTATGAAGGTGTATGTATGTCATATGACCATACTTCCGTATGACGGTGCCACGAGGCTTTCAGTATGGCCCATTCTACTGCCATTGTTTGTCGATGGAGATTGCATGGCTGTGTGCTTGATTATATATACCTGTCAGCAATAAGTGTGGCTGAAACAGCAGATTACACTAATTAGAAGGGGTGTCGGTATACTTTTGGTCATGTAGTGTATCTCTATATGCACCTTGTAGTTCCACCACAAGGGTGAAAACTTTTATTGATCGGAATTTATTCAAATATGCTTTTTTCCAGAATCACTGCACACCTCCACTCAGTTCTTTTTTCTGCCTGTGGAACAAACTTCTACATTCTCTTCAATCTCATTCTTCAAAACAGCTAAGCCTGGTGTTGGTTTAACGGTTAAGGTGGCTGGCTTAAATAAAACCAGGTGAGCTGAATCAGCTGGTAATCATTCACAGGTCAGCAAAATGAGTACCGACTAACTGTAAACAGGGGGCATTGTATCAGTGGCATAGGTGCACTCCCAGGAATGATGCAACCATCAGCCATAGACTGCATACAAAATAATAATAAAAAATTAATTAAAAACAGCTGTTCATAAACATCTCGGATCATACCCCATCCAAAACCATGATTTTTTATATCCCTGTTAACCACTCCTCCTCCTACTTCCACCCAAGCCTACCTCCCTCCAAATATCCAGTCTTTCCTTCCTGAGTTTGCTTTTGTGTCCATCGTGTCCACCCCATGCATCCTACCCTACCCCTCATTCCTCCCCACATCCCTCATTTGTCCAAGTTTCCTATTTTGACCCTCAACCATGCTGTGAGCACTTCCACATCTTTCTGCTGTCCCTTTTGATCTGTCGCATCCTGATCCGTTGAGTGTTCTAGCTTTTCCATGAACCTCGACTTTCTACACAAAATTTATTTTGGAACTTTGCCTTTTAAAATCAACACGACTCCATGAATTAAAGTTTTAAAACCTGTCAGAAAAAAATTAATCTTTTTCACTTTACCTTCACCTTAAAGTTTTATTTCCCTGCATGTTTTCCCACCTGGGAGCCTTGGCACGTACAGCAGAGTATTGCCTCGAAAATAGTGAAGCCGAGAGGAAGTTCTCGGAGGTCAACATGTTGCAAGGTAGTGAATGGTCACGGCTTTAAAGGCTTAACCATTTTTGCCACCTTTCAAAACTCACCCTTTTTACCATCACCTGGAGACTTTAAAAGCAGCACACCTTCTGAAGTTCCAGATTTAATTTTTGGATGAAACACACTTGGAACTCCAAAGCCACTTTGATTTTCTGCCACATCCCGTTACCTCTGACCCTTTGCATCCTTTTGAAGGTTTCTATTCCAATCATGTTCCACCCTACAGGTGAATTCACTTAACAACACGAGTAGACTTTTATGGATGGCTTAAATAACAAGTACCCATTTCTTCATTAAAAAGGCAATGTTTGAGGTAAATAATAAATAAATAAACGAAACAAGTATAAAAAGAGATTTTGAGATATCATGTTGGGTTAAAAATAACGTTGACATATCACGTTACCTGGTGTTGTTGTAGTGCAGGTATGATGGGTCCAATTTCCTCCTCCTGTGCCAAAGTTTCTTGTTGCTATTCCTTGTTGTTAAAGGGATTTCAGAAGAGCTATGACAATGCAAGCACAGGTACTTTTGCTCAAGGAAGTGACTAAACTGAAGTGTTCACCAAGACATTCTCTAATGCTTACCTGGAATCTTCTGCTCATGGTAGTAAAATATAAAAAAGGAGAGAAACATAAAAAAGGAGAGAAACATAAAAAAAGGAAGCTAACCTTGGACGCAAAGGGATGAAGAAGAGAAATCACGGACACAGGGGATGATCAACCATACTGCACTTTCATTCACGAATTGGCAAACATGCTTTAACTTTTTAGCAATTGTTGGTGAATACTATTAAAGGCAATAAATAAGAACTACTACATCAGAAAGGTTTTGCTTAAGAATGCACCTGTCACGTGACCCAATACGTAATCGATTAATAGGAATAGTAGATATTAATCGTAGAATATAATTTATAATATTATTTGTAGGAAGTACAAACTTTGTAATGCGATATATTCAGTGAAGATGTGCCGTAGAATTTTGTAAGTGAACTACCCTTGCAAAAATGCAGGATAGCAAAGCTTTCAATATAGAGGGGTCATTTCTGGGCCTGGTGGTTAAGAAAGCAGGGATGGGTCAGCTTGGACTTTTCCCATAGGCCACTCTGGCTACCAATCACTCTTCATGTGATGATATTCTGCAAACACAGCCATCCAGTGCTGAGAAAAGGTGTGTTTTCACCTTATGCCCATCCATAAGGACATTGCTGAGGCTATAATGAGCGGAGCTTTACTTAGGACCAGGAAATTGTATTTGACTCGAGAAGTGGAGGCTAGAGTTCCTCAAAGTAGCGTCTTGTGTCCAGTATTTCCATAAATGCTCCATCTACATAACTGACATCTTCAATCCTTGTAAAACTCTCCTTATTTTATCAGACAACTCCAGAAAGTATCATTTAGTACCTCATCGCAATGATAGGCTGACAACAGCTGTGCATTCTCTGCTTATCTACAATTGAAGATGGTCGCTTCCTGGAGTCTGTAGAATATAACATACTCAACTTTATCGGCATCATTCATGCAATGAGGATGAAGAACAAGGCCTGTTGCTCTCACATCGCAGACATGTTGATGGCCATCTGTTTTTAGCACGTCTCCTCTGGTCTAGATACCTTTTCTCTCTCAGACCTACCTAGCTTTCTTCCAGTTACCCCATTCTAGTTAAGTTCCAAAAATCCCAGCTTACAGCAGACCTCAACTTTTCCTCTTTTCTCACATTTCTGGAACTGCCTTTCTGAGGCTGTTTGATCCCACTCTTCCATTCAGCGTCGCAAGCAAGCCATAGCACTACCCACCTCATGTTATCCTCAATCCATGAACTGGAGGTTTTTTTCTACCCCAACGAGACCCCATTGAACCCTATTCAATCCAACAATATCAGTTGCATGTTACTGTGTCCCCCCCCCCCCCCCCCATCTCCTCTATCTCTTCTATTTTAATTCATCTGCTAGTTGAGTCCAAATACGGCCCACTGCACCACACTCATTTTGTTCCCTTTTTACCCTCCATCATCTCGCTCTTCCATGAGCCTGAAGCTTCTTTGAAAAATAACATGTCGGGAGGTCGATTTGTAAACGGCAGAGAGCTTGGGAGAAGCTTGGAAGAAAATGATGTTCACACAGAATGGCGAAAAGGAACTGCAGAGGGAAAAATTCAGGAGAGGAAAAGGATTTTGAATTCCGCCATTGCCTTATTGTGAATCGCTCCTTCGCCAGTGGTTGTTCGAGTTCTCCGCAGAGGAATTCTCCACAGTGGGAGATCATGCACAGCATCGGAGAGTCCCCCTGGTGCTTGGCTCAAGGAACGACGCTTTTCACTCACAAAGATGCTTATGTCACCAAGCGACGCTGATTTTACCACAATGTCCAAGGCGGGCTTTGCATAAAGAGGCAGAAAGAAAGGAAAGAAAGGAAGCAATTCCTCTGCTACTTAAAAGTAAGAAAGTAGTCTTGTCCTTTGTTTTGCATTAGTCTTTTCATGTTCCACTATAATTAGTGCTAATTCCTCCAGAGTAACTGAGATGAACCAATGGTTATCGTTTTGCATTGCACAAACAGGCAAGTTATTGATTTTGATTAAGCAGAGTAAATAACCCTTCCTAGTGGACGGGTCAATCCCCCCTCCCCTCCCCACGTCTATGATGTTCATGGTGTATTTTATTGGACTGGTTATATGTATTGGCTTCACCAGGTGATGCTATCCGATACACATTTACAGGGGCTATTACTTGTTTTTAGCACCTCGACCCTTCGCGGGCAAATCTCGGCTACAACCACCAGTTTTCAACTCATTCCAGCTCGTGCTTTAAGAACGCAAAGAACTCCAACAAAAAAAAAAACTTCCTTCAGAAGCTTTTCAAAACATTTCAAAAATTAAAATGCCTTACTCTCCTTACTACTCCATTAGAAGCAACTCATTAGTCTACAACTATCGGGGATGCCTCTTCGCAGTGGTTGTATCCCCCGAAGCAAGCCGGGAGCCAAATCTTCCCATTTCTTCCCTGCTGCCCGGATTCATCAGGGCAGTACAGTCACGGTCAGAGTGCCGATCGTCGGGCAACCGGCCCTTTCACTCTTGTCTCTGTCTCTGTGTGTCTCTGTCTCTGTGTGTCTCTGTCTCTGTGTGTCTCTGTCTCTGTGTGTCTCTGTCTCTGTGTGTCTCTGTCTCTGTGTGTCTCTGTCTCTGTGTGTCTCTGTCTCTGTGTGTCTCTGTCTCTGTGTGTCTCTGTCTCTGTGTGTCTCTGTCTCTGTGTGTCTCTGTCTCTGTGTGTCTCTGTCTCTGTGTGTCTCTGTCTCTGTGTGTCTCTGTCTCTGTGTGTCTCTGTCTCTGTGTGTCTCTGTCTCTGTGTGTCTCTGTGTGTCTCTGTCTCTGTGTGTCTCTGTCTCTGTGTGTCTCTGTCTCTGTGTGTGTGTCTCTCTCTCTCTCTCTCTCTCTCTCTCTCTCTCTCTCTGTCTCTCTCTGTCTCTCTCTCTCTCTCTGTCTCTGTCTCTGTCTCTGTCTCTGTCTCTGTCTCTGTCTCTCTCTCTCTCTCTCTCTCTCTCTCTCTCTCTCTCTCTCTCTCTCTCTCTCTCTCTCTCTCTCTCTCTCTCTCTCTCTCAGGTGGGGGTACACCATGCTGGATGTGGGGGAGCTCTGGGTCGCTCCTGAGAGATTGATAACCAACACAGGGGGTGATCTACCATTATGCGAGCTTGTTCCAAAGAACAGTCCGGGGCTATACAACAACTCATTTATTATTTTGCTTCACAATTATCTCTTCCTCTTCACTTTCACAAATAAGGCCTACTTCCCAAAACCTTTTAACTCCTAAACATTTAGTTCATCCAGCCTCCTCATAGCTACAGCCCCATTTTCCTCTTTGCCTTCAAAAGAAAACTTTATTACCACCAAACCCATGAAGTCTGTCACCTTATATCAGCACATATATCCTGAGAAGCCAATTTTGCAGAAGTTGTGTGCACAAAACAATCAAATCCCCTTCATGTCCATTCATGGTATCAAACTCCTCCATGGCATTATCCTTCACCCACCCCTCCCTCATGCCCTATCATTTCCCTCCACCACACACCCTCACAACTCCACCTCCACCTCCACCTCCACCTCCACCTCCCACCCCTGCCAACTTTGCCCCCGCCCCACACACCACACCCCACCAGCTTCGCCTCGACCCCACACCTTCCCAGCTTCGCCCAAGACATGCACCCTCCCAGCTTCGCCCCTGTCGCACACCCTCACATTCGCTCCTGCCCCACACCCTCTCAGCTTCGCTCCTACCCAGCACCCTCTCAGCTTCGCTCCTGCCCGGCACCCTCTCAGCTTCGCTCCTGCCCGGCACCCTCTCAGCTTCGCTCCTGCCCGGCACCCTCTCAGCTTCGCTCCTGCCCGGCACCCTCTCAGCTTCGCTCCTGCCCGGCACCCTCTCAGCTTCGCTCCTGCCCGGCACCCTCTCAGCTTCGCTCCTGCCCGGCACCCTCTCAGCTTCGCTCCTGCCCGGCACCCTCTCAGCTTCGCTCCTGCCCGGCACCCTCTCAGCTTCGCTCCTGCCCAGCACCCTCTCAGCTTCGCTCCTGCCCGGCACCCTCTCAGCTTTGCTCCTGCCCGGCACACTCTCAGCTTCGCTCCTGCCGGCATCCTCTCAGCTTCGCTCCTGCCCGGCACCCTCTCAGCTTCGCTCCTGCCCGGCACCCTCTCAGCTTCGCTCCTGTCCGGCACCCTCTCAGCTTCGCTCCTGCCGGCATCCTCTCAGCTTCGCTCCTGCCGGCATCCTCTCAGCTTCGCTCCTGCCCGGCACCCTCTCAGCTTCGCTCCTGCCCGGCACCCTCTCAGCTTCGCTCCTGCCCGGCACCCTCTCAGCTTCGCTCCTGCCCGGCACCCTCTCAGCTTTGCTCCTGCCCGGCACTCTCTCAGCTTCGCTCCTGCCCGGCACCCTCTCAGCTTCGCTCCTGCCCGGAACCCTCTCAGCTTCACCCTTGCCGGTACCCTCTCAGCTTCGCCCCTGCCCGGAATCCTCTCAGCTTTGTCCCTGCCCCCCACCCTCTCAGCTTAGCCCCTGCCACACACCCTCTCAGCTTTGCCCTTGTCCCACACCCTCAGCTTCACTCCTGCCCCGCATCCTCTCACCACTTATCTCAAATCTCTTCTGCATATGTGGTGATTTCAATTGTAACCATGCCAATTGGCTGTGTTGATGCCTTTCTCACCAGCCATGGAATTTCAGCAAAGAACTTCTGTGACTTCATGGGACTGACAATCTGTAAACTTTTCCACTCGGATTTCTGTCAATAGCAAATCCTCCCTTCGAGATTTGGTTATGACCAACTTCCCCGCCAATGCCTCATGCTCTTCCTCTGCTCCAATTGGTTTACCTGATCATGTGCTTATGAAGGTCAACATCTCTCCAGCCATTCCCAGAGAACAGTCTCAGCTCTGATGAGTCTGGCAGCTCAATCAGGCAAACTGACAGGGACCGCAAGCAGCCATTGTACTTTCGGTCAAGGTCTACTATATCTACCGCCCCTGATATTAGCTCAGCCTGGGAATTCTTCCACAGAATCCTGCTCTCCCTTATGCACAGATTAATCCCATCTTGTCTTCAGTTATCGTATCCACCGCCCATCATACACTGAATCCTGTGGTGAAGCAGTTGCCTTGAAACAACTTGCATGCTCCTCCTGGAAGTCAAATCTGACCAAAGGAAACCTCCGATCATTCCACAAAGCTGCAAGGCTGTGTCCACTAACAGGAGAATGGGAGCGAGTAAGCATCTGAACAACCTCAACATTGTTCTTTCAAACTTGTCTCCTGCCTAAAAAAAACCTGGTGGTGCCTTGTCAATCTGTATGTCAATCGTCTGCAGGTCACAATTTTTAACCTGGTCTTTACGAAACTTCACCAAATGGTAGAGCTGGTCATAAGGAAGAAGGCTATTGATTTTGAGGTCAAAACGTCAAAAATCAACAACTTAGGTGAAGTTTCTGAAATGCTATATTTTTCCTGATTGACTTGAAATTTGAAGAGGATTTGCATATCCAGTCACTTAATTCAACCACCAATTGTTTTTGAGGTCTAAAAGGGAAAAGGTCAACATAGGCCAGATTTCTAAAATCGCCAATTTTCATCTGATTGACTTGAAATTTGAACAGGATTTGCATATCCGGCCACTGAATTCAACCACCAATATTTTATTAGGTCAACAACATATTTTAGGGATTTCACAAGTATCGTGCCAAGCACGGCATATTACTTGTTACTTGCAAAATCAAAGATTTTTCAAGTATATTGGTTGGTTGCGTTTGTTATTTTGTCTGTCTGTCTGTCTGTCTGATTGTGGTGATTGATTTTGGAGGATGTCATCCAAGTAGCATTGTGCAGGTAAGTCTGTACAAACGTTTGTTTGTCTGTGTCACTCCCCTACAGCTCACAATTCTAAACCGATCGTCATGAAACTTCACCAAGTTGTAGAGGTCGTCACAATTTATAAGCCTATTTATTTTGAGGTCAAAGGTCATCTGGAGGTCAACTTTCTAAAATCGCCATTTATCATCCGATTGACTTGAAAATTGAACAGCATTTGTATATCGAGTCACTAAATTGGGAAACAAACTATTTTTGTGGTCAAAAGGTCAAAGGTCAACCTTCCAAAATAATCACCTTTCATCTGAAAAAACCGTCAATTTTCATCCGATTGACTTGGAAATTGAACAGCATTTGCACAATGTGTCAATAAATAGGAAAACCAACTATTTGAGGGCAAAAGGTCAAAGGTCAACTTCAGGTCAAACTTCTAAAATCATTAATTTTCATCTGAAAACCCATCAATTTTCATCCGATTGACTTGAAAATAGAACAGCATTTGTGTATTGCCTCACGGAATTGGGAAACCAACTATTTTTGAGGTCAAAATGTCAAAGGTCAACTCAAGGTCAAACTTCCAAAACAATCATTTTTCATATGAAAAATCGTCACTTTTCATCCTGTTGACCCGAGCTTTGATCAAGATCGTAAATTTTAATCTTTATGAAATGGACAATTAGCTGTATCAATGGAAAGTTTTTTGGGGGGCGGGGGGCGTATTTTGCAAGTATCGTGCTACGCATGACGTCTTCTTGTTTATTTGTTTGCTTGACGTCTTATGCACTACTGAATCACTGGGTGGAATGAGTTTAAATGTGGTGGTTGTGCACAGAGTGGGGTGCACAAGCAAATTCCCTATGTAAATATGTATTTTAATAAACTCTCTCTCTCACCGGGAGTGGAGCGATAACTTGTTCACACACATCATCAATATTGAACATTTCAGTGGGTGCAGGAAGGCCACATCACCCAGACAAAAATTTGCATTTCTGAAACAGTACCATCTCCATAGCTCTGTTTCTTTCAAACAACATACCGGTGTTTTTCCAAAAGGTCATGGCTGAGTTGTTCAAACTGTCCATTCATCCACGGAAAATTCAAAACTTCTGCAAAAAGATGTGCACAGGTAATTGGCATTATTCACTTTGGATGCAGATTACTTTTAGGGAAAAAAAACTTATAAACTTCTTGCCCAATATTACAATGTCCGCATCATTCTTCGCACTGTTATACGCATAACTTCGCAAGAATGTCTTGAGGAGGTAATGCGTTTCTAAATGAGGTTCACTTTATGCCCAATGCGTTCAATATCTAAAAACCGTGATTGGCATAATTGCAGAAGCTCGATGAAAATCAACGTTACAAATCAACTTGAGCATCAAAGCCAGACTTTAATCCTTAAAGGAGATCATTGCCTCTGCTCTTGAAAATGGACCTTGATTGCCCAGGTTTTTAACCTACAGTTCTGTTTCTTATTCTGAGGTTGCTTTGCGAATGGCAACAATAAGCAATCAGGAAAATCAAACGGCAAAGACAACCCGGAAAGCACAGGAGGCCACAATCACAGACGCTCACCGAGAATCTTAATTGCGCAATAACCTCGATGCATTTAATGGCAACGTTGTCTTAAAAAAAAGACTGTAATAGAAGAAGAAGAAGAAGAGGCTGACGGCAGCAAAACCGTTAAGGACGTGAAACGAGGTCACGGAGATGTCGGATCGCTCGGTTCGTACCAGATGCTGTTTGTGTCGGTCGGTGTCTTCGAGCTGCTCCGACACGCGTCCTTGTCCGTCAGCGCACTGTGTTCCACGTGCTGGGACGAGCGGAGACGTCACGGTGCGATCGAAGCCGACCTCTCGAGTCCGAAATTTACCTCAGACTGGGAGCCTCTCAGCTTTGCGAAATTTACCTCAGAACCTAATATACCTGTTCCGATGCAGTGCGCTGCGTACGTGGAGAGCACACCGTGTTAATAAGTGAATGGCAGCGCAAGCACTGCCCGTAACATGGGAGGCTAAACACCCACGTGGCCGTGCGTTGCTACAAAAGCGGCAAGATGACGCCCTTGGGCTTTGGCGGGAGTTTAATACACGGCTCACCTGGCACGTTATGTGTAATCAGCAGCATGGTGCTAAAGGTGCACACACAGCACAATACGCATTACGATAAAGCACGGTACATACGACTTGCATCTCCACGCTTCAGTGTTCCAAGATGGACCTCTGGCGGGAGTTAATCTACTGGCATTTCAACATTTATATTCCGAAATCAGCACGTAATATACAGGTGATCCACAGTCCCCGCGGGACTACACTGAGGCTATGGAATGCTCGCAGTCTCCTACTGGACGCCCTTAACCAACGAAATGAGGAGGCCATTTGGCCCGTCGTTGCCGTGTTGCAACCCCGAGTTTTTCTTTGTTTTTTTTTGCTTTAGCTCTAAAAGATTTTCTTGATGTTTCACCAAAGATTAGACAACCCATCGTAGTTAATGATCGACTGAAATCTCCTGCAATGATCTACTACAATCTACTAGAAACACCAGCTCCTCAAAGGAGCAGCAAGGGAATGTTTTCTTTCTTTCAGACAAATTGTACAACTTCCGTTTGTTTGATTTATTATTTAGCGATAACATCCAGTTTTCAAGTTATTTTGTCCAGTAGTTTATTCTATTGAGGTTTTCATACAGAGATTCTCCAATCTTCTCTTCCTCTTTTTCTTCTATGTAATAATATGCAAAAAGGGCATGGCTATTCTAATACCCCATAAGGCAAGTCAATATAGACCGATCCGACGGAGGGTTCAATGGACGGTCGCCCTCTATAGACGCCGCCATAGGATAGTTGGGAGGCGACCGCTTCATTCGGCTTGCTCTCCAGCGTTCAGATTACATGCAGTTACTGGTCTCAGTTCACTTTGCCGAAAGAATATCGATTCAAAATATATTTGTTTTGTGGCGGACACGAAAGCTCACTGGCGTGATGACATCATTCCGCGCGCCAAGTGGGTGGCGGCCACGCCCGAGGGGTAGGCGTGGCCGCGGGATATACACCGGGCGCGCAGCCCGGAACGCTCCAGTGTTACAGTGGAGCTCTTGAATAAAGACTCTTACAACTTACCGCGTTGGCCGCTTCCTCCTTGCTTACAAGCAGCGCGCGTAACACCGCGCTTCATTGGTGACCTCCGACGTTCTGGTCAGTCGTCACTGACCACCCGAACCCGCCACAGCCATGGCAACCAACGCGGTAGCGATAAAGCTCCCCGAGTTCTGGGAAGCTCAGGCGGAGATCTGGTTCCTGCAGGCCGAAGCCCAGTTCAGGCTTCGAGGCATCACAGCAGACGAGACACGCTACTGCCACGTGGTCGCCTCCCTCGGGGCCGGCACGGCCGCCCGCGTCGTGTCGGTCCTGAGGAACCCACCGGCCGACGACAGATACGAGGCGATCAAGCGTCTCCTCCTCGCCACGTTCGGCCTCACGGTGGACGCACGGGCCGATCGCCTCTTGGACCTCCCCGAGCTTGGTGACACGCGACCGTCGGTCCGAATGGACCATATGCTGTCACTCATGGGCGATGAAACCCCGAACGCTCTATTCCGGGCGTTATTTCGACGCCAGCTGCCGGCACGAGTACGCCGCGCGTTGGCAGGTTCTGCAACAACGGAACCCCGAGCGCTCGCGGCCGAGGCCGACAAGTTATACGCGGCTTTGAACCTGCAGGCGAGTTTCGGTGCGGCCGTAGCGGCTCCCGAGCCCGAAACTGCTGCGGGTGCCCACCCCTACTACGCGACGCACCGCGTAGCTGCTGAACCTCCTGCGGGTGCCCACCCCTACTCCGAGGGGCGCCTGGTGGCGGCCGCCACGCCTCGCCCATCACCACCGTGGAAACCGCGGCCTCCGGCTTCGCCGCAAACCTGGTGCCATTTCCACGCTAGGTTCGGCCATGAGGCTCGGCAATGTCGCCCGCCGTGCTCATTCGGCAGGTCGGGAAACGCCCGGGCCGGCCCTCGGTAGTGGCACTGAGCGCTGGCTGATTAAAAGCCTCCTGTACATAACGGACACCTTATCCGGGCGCCGTTACCTGTGTGACACGGGAGCGCAGGTGAGTGTCGTTCCCGCCGGTACGTCCGACAAGCAGTCCGCGGGCCGGGGCCCCGTGCTGCTTGCCGCCAATGGTACGCCCATTCGCACATACGGAAAACGCTGCCTTTCTCTGCGGTTCGGAGGGCAGGTTTTCCGATGGTCGTTCGTGACTGCCGACGTGCCTATGGCACTGCTCGGCGTGGACTTCCTCTGTGCCAATGGCCTGTTGGTCGACGTAAAGCACAGAAGGCTTGTCCAGGCTGAGACGTTCAGCTCGCTCGCGTGCACACTGCCCGCCTCGTTGAGCAGCTCATGGAGCGGCTCATCGAGCGGCTCGCCGAGCGGCTTTCTGAGCGGTTCGGTTCCGGCCAGGTTCATCTGTACACTTCCGGCAGCGGACAAATTCACCCGCCTCCTCGCCCGTTTCCCGGCCCTCACGCGGCCCACCTTCTCGGCGGGGACCGTCAAGCACGGGGTGGAACATCACATCCCCACCGCCGGGCCACCGGTCTACGCCCGGGCACGCCGCCTCGAGCCGACGAAGCTCGCGGTAGCTAAAGCCGAGTTTGCTACGCTGGAGCGGCTCAGCATCGTGCGGCGCTCCAAGAGTGCTTGGGCGTCGCCGCTCCACATCGTGCCCAAGCCCGGCGGGGGATGGCGACCGTGCGGGGACTACCGCCGTCTCAACGACGCCGCCACCCCCGACCACTACCCCGTCCCCCATATTCAGGACTTTTCCGCCCGCTTGGCAGGCATGTCCTTCTTTTCGAAGGTGGACCTCATACGCGGTTACCACCAGGTCCCCGTCAGGCCGGAGGACATCTCGAAGACGGCTGTCATCACGCCGTTTGGTCTTTTCGAATTTCTTCGGATGCCCTTCGGTTTGAAGAATGCGGCTCAGGCGTTCCAGCGCCTCATGGACAGCGTCTTGCGCGACTTGGATTTCGTCTACGTCTATCTGGATGATATCCTCGTCGCAAGTGCGTCCCGCGAAGAGCACCTACACCATCTCCGCACGCTCTTCGAACATCTGGGCCAGCATGGCCTGATCGGGAACCCCGCCAAGTGCAGGTTCGGTGTCACTGAAATCGACTTTTTGGGGCACTGCTTCACCAGGCACGGGGCCGTCCCCCTACCGGCCAAGGTGGAGGCAGTGAAGGGGTTTCCGCACCCCCGCATGATCAGGGGGCTCCAGGAGTTCCTGGGCATGGTAAACTTTTACCATCGGTTCCTGCCCCGCATCGCCCAGCTCCTGCGCCCCCTGCACGAGGCCCTCCGAAAGAAGCCTGGCAAAGGTGACGTTACCTGGACCGAGCAGATGGATGCGGCGTTCGTGGGCGCGGAGCTCGCCTTGGCTAACGCCACCATGCTTGTGCACCCGGCGCCCGATGCACCGATCGCCCTCACCACCGACGTCTCGGACTACGCGGTGGGCGCGGTGCACGAGCAATGGGTGCGTGGAGCTTGGCAACCGCTGGCGTTCTTCAGCCGGCAGCTTCGCCCGCCCGAACGCCGGTACAGTACCTTCGACTGCGAGTTGCTCGGACTCCACCTGGCGGTCAGGCACTTCCGCCATCTGCTTGAGGGCCATGCGTTCACGGCCTTCGTCGACCACAAGCCACTGGTGTTCGCGATGAGCAAGGTCGCCGAGCCGTGGTCAGCCCGGCAGCAGCGACACCTCTCGGCCATGTCCGAATACACGACGGACATCCGGCACGTCGCGGGGAAGGACAACCCGGTGGCGGATTGCCTTTCCCGGTCCGTTGCCCACGCAGTCCACCTCGGCATCGACTATGCCCGGATGGCAGCGGCCAGGCCACCGACCCCAAAGTCCAGGCCTTGCGGACCGCCGTTACGGGCCTCCACGTCACCGAGGTGCCGTTCGACGGTGCTGGCATGGCCCTCTGGTGCGACGTCTCCCTCGGGCGGCCTCGCCCCATCGTGCCCGCGGGCTGGCAGCCCCAGATTTTCGACGCCATCCACGGCCTGTCCCACCCGGGCACGAGGGCCTCCCAGAGGTTGATCGCCGACAGGTTTGTCTGGCATGGCCTCCGGAAGGCCGTCCGCGGCTGGGCCAGGACGTGCCTCGCGTGCCAGCGTGCGAAGGTGCACCGACACACCCAAGCCCCATTGGCCCCGTTTGCGGTGCCGAAACGTCGGTTTGACCACGTTCACGTGGACCTGGTGGGACCTCTGCCCCCCTCGCGGGGTTTCACCCACGTCCTGACCATGATGGACCGCACCACCCGATGGCCGGAGGCCGTGCCTTTGGCGTCAACGACGGCGGCGGATGTTGCGCAGGCATTCATCGCCACCTGGGTCGCCCGGTTCAGCGCCCCCTCGGACATCACGTCCGACCGCGGCCCCCAGTTCACATCTGAGCTCTGGGGGGCGGTCGCGCGGGGGCTCGGGGTCCAGATGCACCGCACCACGGCCTACCACCCCCAGGCTAACGGCCTGTGCGAGCGGTTCCACCGCTCGTTGAAGGCCGCGCTCCGGGCGACCCTCCGCGACGGCGGCTGGGTCGACAGGCTCCCCTGGGTGCTGCTGGGCTTCCGGACGGTGCCCAAGGAGGACCTGCACACATCCGCGGCGGAGTTGGTCTTCGGGCAACCGCTGCGGGTGCCGGGCGAGTTCCTCCCCGACTCCACGGCACCATGGTCCACGGCGCAGGAGCGCTCCGCGCTGCAGGCGACCGCCCAGAGGTTCGCCCCGGTGCCCACGGCGCACCACGGGCACCCACCTACGCACGTCGCCCCGGAGCTTCGCACCGCGGAGTACGTCTTTGTCCGGCACAACGCCCACCGGACACCACTGCGGCCCCCGTACGATGGGCCTTTCCACGTGCTGGAGACCGGGGTGAAACATTTCACCTTGGACATCGGCGGCACTCCTGACCGTGTCTCCATAGACCGCCTCAAGCCGGCCCACCTCGACGTGGACCACCCACCGCCGGTGGCTCGGCCCCCGCGTCGGGGCCGCCCCCCGGCGGGCGGACCCCCGGTACCGCCCGGCCCCGCCGGCACGCCGCCCCCCGAGCCTGCACCCATCCCGGGTGCAGCCGGAGGCATCCCAGCTGGCATCCCTGCACCCCGGACGCCGCCAGTCGCCAGAGGGCGCTTCGGCCGGGTCATCCGTTTGCCCCGCAAACTGGCCCTCCAGGTGCGCGGGAATTCTGGGGGGCGCGTGTGGCGGACACGAAAGCTCACTGGCGTGATGACATCATTCTGCGCGCCAAGTGGGCGGCGGCCACGCTCGCGGGGTAGGCGTGGCCGCGGGATATACACCAGGCGCGCAGCCCGGAACGCTCCAGTGTTACAGTGGAGCTCTTGAATAAAGACTCTTACAACTTACCGCGTTGTCCGCTTCCTCCTTGCTTACAAGCAGTGCGCGTAACACCGCGCTTCAGTTTGTTAGATTAATCGGAGAAGATGGAATTGTGGACGATACGACCGGTCCACCGAGCTATACGACCGGTGAGGAGCCGGTGTGGCGGCCCGCGCGGAGGTAGACTCTGGGGGAAGAATCCATGCGGGGCAGCTGTGGTACGACCGCCAAGACCTGGCCGTATGGAGGAGTCGATGAAGGGACGGGCACCTAGTAGGGTCGGTCAGAGGAGTCGTTTTCGTAGTGGTCGAGAAACTCGGGGCTAAGGCGGAAGGGGGCTCGGCATGGCGTAGCATAGGGTATGCGGTTGCTAACAAAATAGGTTTGGTGCAGGTGAAGTGGAAACCGGGTTCCCCCAGGTGCCAGGTGCCTTCAGGGCGGCATGGCTGTGCGCCTTCGGCGCCCAGTGATATCGCCGAGAAACGGGGTTTGTATCGTGTGCCTTCAGGTGCCAGGTGTCCACGACCGCTCCACACTTATAGAGAAACACTTGAGAACGATTATCACGGACACTTTTCATGTACGATCGCGATGATAGTTGTGCTGGCGCAGCCATCTGGAGTTAAGTTTGGATCGGGACGCCTCCCAGTAATGGCGGACGCAATATCGCCGCCTATCGGCGAAGGGGGCACAATCGTCCGTATCGGATCGGTCTATAGGCAGCACTTCTCATTGCAAATGCACTACATTTCATCACCACTATTCATGTTCATATATCAAACCAAAAATCATGCATGTATGTGTTATGAATTTTGGGGTGGAGTGATTTAATATAAACTAGGGCATTGCCCGTACTATATCTATATCTAAAATTATATCCCCCCCCCTCTATTTACATGAAATGGTTTGGTCCAAAGCGAACGGCTTGCGAGTACGGTGACAATCCCCCCCCTCTATTTACATGCAATGGTTTGGTCCAAAGCGAACGGCTTCCGGAGTTTGGTAAAGAAATCGCCATCGCGTGCACAAACGCGCAGGAAAGCGAATGAATCGCAAATTCGGTTTTATTAGTTTTAAAACATAGTTTAACGCCAACATAGTTTGCAAACGTGAAATAAATGAATACGCTCTCAAATGTGCCATCCGAGGCAGAGTGTGTCCTCCACGTTCGGCACACGCGATCGTTCGCTGCTCTCTGATTGGTTGAATCGTTTTTTGGACATAGCTCGGTAAGTAATTGTCCGATTAATATGAAACCTTGAAAAGGCACATCCTCGGGTCCCCAGCAATATACCTGGCAAGTTAAAAGTATATCGGACCCGTGGTTGTCGAGAAACAGCGGTCACAGACAAACGTACAGACGTACAAACGTACAGACGTACAAACAGAGATTACTGGAATTATAGATAGATTCAGGTAGATCTGTATAGGTAGTGTGCTCTGATTATCGTGATAGGGAACCCCGCATGTAATAAGTTTGTTTAGGCTGGTTTTTGCGTGTAAGTGTATCTTTGTGATCATACAAGGATGATCCTTGTGATAACTAGAGTAGGGATTATGCTAATTCCCCTGTGAGTGAGACCTTGTGATTTATCCATTGTCCCTTATGGCACTACACCAATCGACAATAGGTAGGCCCAATAGCAGTGCACATACTAATTAAATCCCCCCAACAATAAAACTAACCGGAACCCAGATGATGCACTTGGGCTGACAACCCCGACTTGGCAGACACGCATTGTTCAGGTAGGCTGAGGCCACGCCCACCTTGTGACGAATTGGTCGAAGGGTTTGATGAGGAGATCACACCATTGGTAGGGAGGGCCAATTGGCACGCAGCTAAAGCCCAGACACAAGAAGGACTGGTGATTGGTCAAGGCAGGGGCAAGAAGCTGGCCACCGACTGGTGGAAGGAAGGCCGAAGGGGAAGCAGAGCGCCGTTTGGCCAGGTACCACCGATGACGCCAGGGGCAAGTAAGAAGCAGTTGAAATTCCATGCTGATTGGTGGAGAGGACAGCTGACGTTACGAGACGGCCAATAAAAGAATTCGCTGGCCTGCATTTTGCCCTTCTCGTTCTGGATATTTCTTGCGCATGGACCTTCTACTCGACCTGGTCTATCTCCCCTCTCGATTTTGTTCTGGACATTGGCGAGTGACGGTGTGCGGGACGTGACCTGTCGTCGGAAGGAAGGGAGATGCAGATCGTGCGCTCACTCACGCGACCTGCCTGGAGCTACATCACCAGCTTGTATGGCAACATCGAAACAGGCAGGCCGAGAGCCACGCCCAGAAGGACCCCATTGGGCGGGAGTTGACCAATAGGAAGGCACGGGTCTTGGTGAGATACGTCATCCGATCGAGCTAAGCCTACACACACACATGCACGGCGTTTATTTTTTATATATATTCCCTTGTGTGTTTCATGCGTCTGGTGTGGGAGCGCTCCAAATTGGACATTAATTACCGTGCGTTTTATTTTGTATTGGCATCTGTGGTAATGAACCTGTTTATTTTTGTAAACTTTACCATCCGTTTTCGTGTGAGTTAATTTTGCAGGCTTGAAGACTGCTTGGGGACCAATAGGTAAGGGCTGCCAGCTTATTCTTCTTTCTTCTTCCCGCGCTTGTATAGTGAGTCCGTATTTGATCGTCACCTCAAAGTTAACGCTCGATTTGCTATCTGTGACGCTCTCGGTATTAACTGAGAGCAGTCACACGACATATGCATCTTATATGGTTTTAATTTGAAAATAACATCTCATCTCAGTTATATTCTCTATCATAATTTCACAATTACAATTCTTTCGATTATTTTATTGTAAATAGCTCTCAAAATACCTTAGTTAGAGCATAAAAGCCCATTGATTTTTCAATAGGTGACTCCTAATCTACAGAATAATATGCAAAAGAGCATGGTTAACCCAAATAAACTCCCTCACCGCTGTCTTGGGCCCGCTGCAACCTGTCTCGATGAACCGGGAGCCCCACTCGCTACGGAGCGCAATATTTAGATTTTCGTGTCGCGGTCGGCGTACTAAGTGATCGAGTGAAATCTGCTATAGCGATCTACTACAATCTACTAGAAACACCCACTCCTTAAGCGGGCGACAAGGAAGTGTTTTTTCTCCCGGACAAGTGGTACAACTTCCGGGAGTTTAACTTATTATTTAGCCATAACATCCAGTTTTCAAGTTACTCTGTCCATCGGTTTAATCCTATCAAGGTTTTCATGCAAAGATCCTTCTATCCTCTCTTCTACTTGATTTGTCAATGTGTGAATGCTACTGCTAGTCTATAACAATATAGAATTTTTAAAATAATAACACTCTAAGGCATCAAGGAGGTCGACCCTTTTGGAGCTAAAGGCTTTTTCGCCAATGGCACCCAACCCTCCCTGCCCACCCTGCAGACCCCCCAGTCAGATGAGGGCTATCGTCCCATGGTGCAAACCACTCTTCAATTTTCCCATCGCCTTCGGCCTCAGTGTCCAGATCTCTAAGAACGCCAACTTTGCTTCTACGGGTCTTCACGCCCTGTCAGTGTGCTGAGTAACAGTGTGCAATGTTGTAGCTAGCCATCTGGGTTGTGTTACGTTTAGGATAGGAATGATACGTTTCATATCTGAGCGTGATGCATGTGCTAATTATGGGAGTTGGGGAAGGCGAAAGGATCGTGGGCCTAGGGCCCACCGGCCATGGGAGCACCATCGGAAATCCCCACGCTTCCCGCCTAAAGCAATGTTGAAAGATGGCAAAATATTCCACCAGTAATGGCCCAATATCAAAATTTGAGTTAAACATTTTCTTCCTGTTTTACCCCTGTGACCCTAAGTCCCCCACCCCCTGAGGCATGAACCAAGGGTCAAATCAAAAAAATTGTTACCTATTTCATGCATCCCTCAATATTGATTGCATATAAAAAGTTTCACTATTAAAAGTTTTTAAAAGTTTGAAAACATGACCATAATTGCATTTTTGGTATTTGACCTTTTGACCAAGCCTCAGGAGGCAGGGCCAAAAATGATACTGCTCTCGTACTTTTGTGCTTGCTATATGTTGATCATATAACTACCAAGTTTGGTGAATTTCTGCACAACCGTTTAGGAGATAGCGTGATGGACGGACAGACAGACGGAGCCGATTACAACATCACCCACATTTTTTTACAACAAGCTTGGGGATAATGAGAATAATCAGGGGGTGTGGAAGAGGGAAAACATGATGCATGGGACTTTTGACATCACAATCTATATCTGATATAAATTGGCCCACACTAACACACACATTCACAAAGTATGTGCACAGAAGTGTCAGTATTCACATTAACATAAGTACGCAAAAGGGGTTAACAATCCTTCCCAGTTACGTGTTACCAATCCTTCCAGTCAAATCCATATGGAGTCTTTATAGTCCAAAACATCTATAAGGACCACCCTAGAAAATAATTATCATGGTCGACTTAGACAGGTAGCCTCCAGGTTTGGTGGTGGCCCTTTTGATATACTGTATTTGAATTGAACATTTTTAATGACACACATGTTTTGCTGATTTTTTTTTCTTGCATGAGTTGAGAATGAGTTTTTCAAATCTTTTCGTATGAGAGTTTGCATGTATGATGGGAAAATATGAGCATTTGTGTTTCATTGGGATTGGTAAGATGTTGCTACTTTTGTACGAAAGATAGACCACAAATGAAAAACTGACTAACTGGACAATATGTTCAGAATAAATTCGTATAAACTGCAATTGATTGTATTTGTCTGCATATTGCCATGAAAATGCAAACGGTGCTACTATAAAAAGTTAATTATCTTGTCCTGAAAAGCCCACATATTACCAATCTATAGTGACCGGACAGGAAATTATAACGCCATATATTGTTCTTTTCTTGGCTCAATAAGTGCTAGGCTTAGCCATTTCTGCAAAAACAATGGTGTATATTAAAAATCTAATCCTGTCGATTCAACTGTAGTTGTCAAAAAAAGCAACATCTGGAAAGGGGAAGAGGAATACCCCACTGATAACTGACAGTTGTGTAGAGTTGCGATTGGCCAAGGAAAATATTTTGATGCTTGCTCACTGCATTATACAGGTGGTCACTCTGTAAAGGGTATTGTTTTGTCACGGCCGGGATTTCAAGTGCAGGTGTCCATTCTGAAGAGGTGGCTGGAAATGTAGGTTAACAAAAATAATTACAGTATATACATACACATATTATACATATTATATTTGTTTATATATGTATATAGTTATGAATTTTGGGGTAGTGATATATAGATTCAGGTAGATCTGCATAGGTAGGTGCTCCGGTGATCGTGGGTAGAAAGAACCACTTCGATGTACATTAGTCAAGGACCTGTTTAGCCCGAATGTCAGATTAAGTGTATATTCGTCCCCGTTACAAGGAATGGGGCGTGTTAACTAGTGTAGTTATGTTAATTATGTTAATTCCCCTGTGCGTGAGACCTTGTGATTTATCCGTTGTCCTTTATGGCACCACATTTTAGACATATTACAATATAATTGCCCTAGTACACTAATTAAACCCGTCCTCCACCCCCCCCCACCCCCCCCCCCCCCCCCCACAATAAAACTCACCAGAAGCCAGTTCGGAGCATTGCTGATGGTACCGCGGCCAGCTACATCACCAGCTTGTTTGGCAACATCGAAACAGGCAGGCCAAAAGCCACGCCCAGAAGGACCCCATTGGGTGGGAGTTGACCAATAGGAAGGCACGAGGCAGGACGAAGCCCCCCGATTGGTAGAGGGAGGAGCAAGGAGAAGCGACGCGCTGATTGGCCACAGACCGATGGCATGAGGTAGAAGCGACACGTCCATTGGAGAGCTGGGTCTGTGGTGTTGGCCGGCAGGGATTGGAGGAGAGGCACCTAGGACGTCAGGACCTGACGTAAAAACCACAGCTGGCCGGCATTTTGTCCCTCTCGTTTTTGGATCCCTTCGTGCCTGGACATCGGTCTCTACTGCCCTCGCGATTCCTCGACCTCTTGCCCTCACGCCTTCCTTCACCCTTGACTCCCACTCATTTCTGATACGGACGTTGGGTGCATCGCAGTTTCCATGCCAAATTTGTGAGGACATTGCACAGCTGAGGAAGCAGGTTACACGCCCCTCGTTCGCTTTGCACGAGAGGCCATATCGAGGCCTTCTTCCCGCCAACACCGGAGCCACGTCCAGAGTGCGCGCTCGGGGCTGGACGATCACTGCCAAGGCGCCAATTGAGTTGAGTGCCACAATTAAACCACACACCATTATTTTCCAGTTTATTTTCTTCCTGTGTCTGTGTTTAAGTCTGCTGTGGGAGCGCTCCATTTAGGTTTTAGTTTTATAGTTAGATTTTTCTTGTTATCGGCATCCGTGGCAATAAAGCCTTTCATTATTTTATGTACATTTTAAACCCGCGTTTTCGTTTGAGTTATTTTCGCAGGGTGAAGACATCAGCGAGGCCGTCCAGGTAATCTCTTCAGCTTCTTCTTCTTCTTTCTTCCTCACGCGCTTATATAGTGAAATCCGCTATTGAGTTGAATGCCTCCATTAATGCTCGCTTTGGCTATTCGTGATTTCCCGGTCTTCACTGAGGGGAATCACAGGACAATATATATATATATATATATATATATATATATATATATATATATATATATATATATATATATATATATATATATATATATATACACTGCATGACCAAAAGTATGCGGACGCCCCCTCAAATTAGTGGATTCGGCTGTGTCAGCTACACCTATTGCTGATAGGGATATAGAATCAAGCACACAGCCATGCAATCTCCGTAGACAAACATTGGCAGTAGAATAGGCCGTAATGAAGAGCTCAGTGACTTTCAACGTGGCACCGTCATCAAATGCCACCTTTCCAACAAGTCAGTTCGTCAAATTTCTGCCCTGCCAGAGCTGCCCCGGTCAACTGTAAGTGCTGTTATTGTGAAGTGGAAATGTCTAGGAGCAATAACAGCTCAGCCGTGAAGTGGTAGGCCACACAAGCTAACAGAACGGGACCGCCGAGTGCTGAAGCGTGTAAAAATCGTCTGTCCTCGGTTGCAACACTCACTACCATGTTCTAAACTGCCTCTGGAAGCAACGTCAGCACAACAACTGTTCGTCGGGAGCTTCCTGAAATGGTTTCCATGGCCGAGCAGCCGCACACACGCCTATGAACACCATGCGCAATGCCAAGCGTCGCCTGGAGTGGTGTAAAACTCGCGGCCATTGGATTCTGGACACTTACATAACTAAGATATTCTAGTTTTGTATTTTGATTAATTTTCTGATATTTGTTGAAATTGTTTTTCACTTGGAAGTTGTGGGTTACGATGGGTAAATATAGGTGGAAAAATCCTGATTTAATGCTATTTAATTCCTGGTTATAAAGCAACAAAAGGTGAAAGTTTTCAAAGGGGTGTAGAGTTTCGATAGGCGCTGTATATATACACCTTTTATATATTTATATTTATTTATATATATATATATATATATAAATACACCTCATATATACGTTCACCTCTTAACTGGAATGGTGACCATAAATGACTATCCCACACAAGGAATTGCTGCAAGGATCCAGGTTCCTGAAATACAGGGGGTATCTGACACACATCCACTGTTTAGGTAGCCATTGCAACTAGTAAGATCTCTAAATTGCAGCCAGGAAGAAAGATATCAAAATTAAATATGCATTCTGAGTCAGTTGCACTCTGTAATGAAGACAGAACCACCCACTGCTAAAAGCCTCTTTTGTTGGAAGTGACATTTTGTCGTTGGCTTAGTCATCACAAGGCCATGCACATTGTTTTTCACCACATATACTGAAGTCTACCACAAGCCATAGCAAATTATAGATGCTATTAACACACAAAATGTCAGATTCTGCTTGCCTCCCATGGCGGTCAGCATGCCTCAATCAATTTCCCCACTGATTCAATCTATTGTTCTACCTGTCTGACACAGATCAACACTAGTCTTCACGTGCAAGACTACCTCTTCATTAAATATGAGTTCACTGAAAAGGAACATCAAAGCAGGGGACCATTAGGCCCCGTCAATCCTGCATAATTTTCCCTCCCTATGGTTGTTTCTCCATGCACTATCCATTTAAATTCCAAGTATCAAGCAAGGAAGTAGAAAGTACTCTTTTTTTAAATCTCTCATACGACTTGGTGGGTTTGAAGCACCGACCTATCAGAATCAGAACGGATGCTCTGACCATTACGCCAGCGAGTCCGGTCATTCTATATTATAGAAACAGCTTCTTTACTGTACAACACAAGTTTAATTATATTCATCACACCAATGAAGTATGGGCCAAGTTGCATTTGGTCAGTCCACCATTTTTCTTGTGAATGTGACTAGTGGGAATGCAAGGACAAAAAATATCCCTCATCTTATGGCCTTCTGATTTGGGCATCACAATATTAAATATCCATTAGCATACTCTTATAGTAATCCCTGGTGTTGGGCTGGCGGCTAGGGTGCCGGCTTAGGATAACCTAGGATCCTGGGTTCGAATCCTGGTCGATCGCTGAATTAATGCCAGGGGGGTTGACTCAGCCTGTACATACCTTCCGAGGTCGGCAAATTGAGTACCAGTTCACTGGTAATTCCCTGTTTGTCGTTAAAGGCGGCAAAAAGGGTTCCCTGTTTGTCGTTAAAGGCGGCAAAAAGGGTTGGTGTCAGGAAGGGCATCCGGCCGTAAAACATTGCTTCAAAAAGGGGACCGAAAAACTAACAACAACCACAGTTCCCGAAAACGGCCAACCTTGCGGGGAAAAATGGCCTCTAAGGTGGCTTTATACTCTTATAGTAAGGGCATTTTATGAGATATTTCACAAATCTGTTAACTAAATTGTTACCAAAAAATTTCTTCACCAATATGTTTGTAAAGGTGTGTAATAACATGTGTTAAAATGTTGAAGTTCAACTCCCGTGGGAAACCCAGAAAAAAAAGCTGTTGAATTCGGGTACCGAAAAAATGTTTTTGAGAATTTTTTTTTTTTTTAATTGGCCCTTAAGTAACTTATGAGGGGTCAAATAAGGGTTTTTCATGATTCTGAGTTGATTGTTAACATTTATATTTTCACTTTTACATTTACACACAAAGTAGCTTTTATTTCACATACATATATAATACTCAAGAGTTATTTCTCATTCACAATGTCAGAAGTTTCAACAGTCATTGTCTATGTATTCTTCAGACTCAACAACATCATGACTGCAGTTTCTGCATGTAATGCCATTACAGACTCCACAGGCCGAGATGCACGTGACCCCATTCTTCTTGCAGCTGCATCGCCGGTTGCTGCAATCTCCATGACAATTACAGCTCGTGAACTGCAATAGCTCCTCAGGAGCCGTGGGGTCCAGTGTTGGAACTGGCTCATACCCATGCACACCTATTGTCCATCCATAGTCACTGGGGTTCATAGACATGCTCTGTAGAAGGATCCAGTCCCGGGTCTGCAGGTAGGCATGGAGTGAATGTTGTGCAGCTGCACCCTCTGTTGGAGGTAGAGTCTCTGGTTTGATCTGTGTGCTCGATCTGTGTGCTCTGCTTTGCATCATTAGCATGGATTCTCTTCATCCAGCCATTCCAGTTGGAGTGTGGGAACTCAGGATCGTTGGCTTTGATCACCCACCCCGCTGCCCAGAGTGTGTCACCTGGAGTGAGGAGTGGCTGATCATGAGCCAGGGAGGAGGAAAGCTCAGCGAGGGGGAGAAACATGATCGCGTTCGTTCCTATCTGTTTCCTGTTCGTAAATGGAATAATCTTTACTTCAGTTCCTCTCAGGATCTTAGCTTTGTCGAGTGCCTTCAACTTCACCTGGGGGAAAGCTGCTGTTGTCTGTGGATCTGGCAAAGGTGGTGCCGGAGAGGTGACTTCGATCCAACCCATTGAGTGAAAGGGAGTGTTTCCGTGAATAGAGACAATGTTTAAATCTATATTGTCTCCAACAAACTGAGTGACTGCATTGTTTGTTTCCCCAACCTCCATAAAGACCACCTGATCATTACTTGACAATTCACTTTCACTGGCTGGCACTTTGGCTGTCATCACTGATGATCCTCAAGCGCAGCATCAACCGCAACCTCATCATTGATCTGTTCATCGGTTTCCTCCACAATGGTGTCAAGAGTGCCAGAAGTATCTGGAACATCATCTCCACTCCTACTATTAAGGAAGCAGTATTTGTAGTTTTGTGTCTCCGTGTAAGACTCAGTGTATCCCAGCTGGTGGAACTTGTTGAGCATCCATTTTGACCCAAATCTATGATCAAGTTGTATGGCAAGCCCCATTTGGTGTGGCAATACTCCAGACCGAGGTCGACAGGCCTTAATAAAATTCTGCCCCCAAACGGCAACTCTTTCGTCTGTCTTGACAATCGGTCTCAAGAACATCTGAAGGCTTGCAGGAACAAGTGTCAGCTGACTATCGATGTCAGTCATACTGTGTGTGGTGGGGTATGACTTTGGACCTAAATCAATCAAGGCAATATCATTGGATATGAACTTGAGTGCCGTCTTTATGATCTGAGTCTTCTCATCTCCATGGTCAAGATTAGCATGATGCACTCGCAGAATATTGTCGGTGCCATCTTTGAGACAGAGTACATCTGCCCTTCTTTCCTGTGTTGTGAAATACAAGGTGTCTTCGTATTTCTCTAGAAGTTTTATCTTTAGCCAATGCTTTGAATAAGAAAGGCTCTTCTCTGGTGACTGATCAAACTCCTGCAGCTTTTCATGGACTTGGTCCATGTTCATTACCCCATGCTCTAATTCTGAGTCTAACCATTCGCAGAATTCAATAAAAACTGCCTCTCGCTCCTCATCAATACTCCTCTGTCCTCTCTTCCTTTTTCCTTCCTCATCAGTCTTGGACAAACTGTCACCTCTCGCAAACATAAGTTTGCATCGCAAATGGTACAGTGTTTCTTCTGCTACCAAGTCGTTGATCCCTTCCAGGCGTCCAGTGACTTCAGTGCCCCAGTCATCCCCGCGACTCCGTGCTGTCTTCAGCAAGCTTGCCTTCAGTGTATCTGCAGTCAAATTATCTGGCACTCTGTATTTCTTTCTAGCTTGTGCTGGATTATTTTTGTAGAGCTGGGCTGGTTGGTTGCAAAGAATGCATACATCCTTATACAAGAGGTCAACTGACTGTGATCTTCTAGAACTGCAGCCAGTTGATGAACTGAACTCACAAGTAGTGCGTCTTCTCTTCAACTTTGATGACTCTTTACTCTGCCTTTGATGCTTGAGCTGACTTCTTGGTGGTTGCAACAAAGTTGTTGTACAGATCATTTTTACACTTCTGGTGGTACCTCAGTTTTTCTTCCTTTTGAGCCTCCTTCATACGTTCCACAACAGTAACATTTTCGACAGTTTCTGCTTGTTTCAATAAAGTTGAGTATCCCTTTGGAGTTGCCTGTATGAGCCTTTCAGCTGGTGTATCCGAGCGTGCACAGATGAAGCAATTGAGCACAGGTGGAGTAACGTCTTCATCCATATTGCTAGACTCCATGTCCTGCAAAGTAGAAAATGAGATATATTTAGAAATTATTTTTCCACAAAGGAGTGTCTGTGGTGAAATATAAATGTTAACAATCAACTCAGAATCATGAAAAACCCTTATTTGACCCCTCATAAGTTACTTAAGGGCCGAAAAAAAAAAAACATTCTCGAAAATAATTTTTCGGTACCCGAATTCAACAGCTTTTTTTCTGGGTTTCCCACGGGAGTTGACCTTCAACATTTTAACACATGTTATTACACACCTTTACAAACATATTGGTGAAGAAATTTTTTGGTAACAATTTAGTTAACAGATTTTCACATGTTTCCCTTACTATTAAGGAATACTTCAACATAAAGTTGTATAAAAAAATGCCTTTCCAGTGTGATATTCCATCGATGATTATTCTTTGTCATCCTAAACCAAACTACAAAGCATCTAAAAATGCAAAGCCCGTCCGTGGCCATTTGCATCCAGACGTCTTCTTCTTCCTCCTCTTTCTGTTCTTCTTCTTCTTAATCGAAATGCTCAAAATAAAGAAAACAGTTTTAAAAAAATACAAAATGAAAATTGATGATTTTATGCAGCCTTGACCTTTTGATCTAAAAAAAACAATCAGCTTCTAGCTTTTGATTGGTGAACCATTTATGTGACTCAATATGCAAATTCTTTAAATTTCAGGTCAATCCGATGAAAATTGACGATTTTATGTGATGATGACCTTTGTCCTTTGACAGAATTATTAATTTGCCTTCTCCATGTTCTCATAATAAAGCTTTGTTGAAAATTTGATGACAAAACTTAAATGGTAAATTGAAATTTCAGGTCAATTGGATGAAAATTGATGATTTTATGTGGCGCTGATCTTTGACATTTTGACAAAATTATTAATGTGCCTTCTCTATCTTCAGACTGAACGTTTTGTTATGTATATTTTGAATGAAAAATTTACTTAAATTCTGAGATTTTAATTTCCATTCCTGATTTTTAGCTCACCCGGAAAGTAGTTATGGAGAGCTTATGCGATGGCGCGTCGTCTGTCCGTCAGTCCGTAAACTTTTGCAACTTCTTCCCCGAAACTGCTGATGGAATTGTTACCAAACTTGGCCCAAATTATATTTTGTATGTTGCAGCTCAAGTTTGTTCACGGCATTACAAAATCGGGCCCAAAGGGTGTCTTAAGGGAGGGTTGCCACCCAAAAATAGGTGTTTACTTTCTTCTCAGGAACGACATATACCATTCCGATGAAACTTGACCACAAGGTTCTGTTCATCACCCGTGATGTAGCAATGTTTGTTCATGGCATTAAAAAAAAAATCGGGGTCTAAGGAAGTCTACGGGGGGTTGCCCCCCAAAATAGGTATTTCCTCTCCTCTCAGAAACTACACACACAATTTTGATGAAATTTGATCACAACTCATTACCCGTGATAAACCAAAGTTTGTTCTTGGCATTAGAAAAATCGGGATCTAAAGGTTGGGGTCCATAGGGTACATGGACCATAATCGGGGTCCATAGACCTATGGGGGTTGCCCTGAAAATAGGTATTTTTTTTTGGTTTGTTTGTTTAAAGTGTAATGATTACGTTATTATGATCCTACATCCTGCTTTGTCTTCTAGCAACAAATGGAATTGGTTTAAAATACCGTGATACTGTTTAAAATACCTTTAGTCGTGTAGTATACTGCTTTATTCTACCAGGTGAGCGCACTACCTTTATTCTACCATTTTAAACTCAACTGGCCGGATCACATACTGAACCCTCCGGCGTCCGTCGTCTGTCATCGTCGTCGTTGTCGTCGTTTGTCATCTGTCGTCCGTTAACTTTTCGACGTTAACACTCCAGCGTCCACAAATATCAACTGATTCTGATCAAACTTAACATGCAGCATCCTTACCCCAAGGTCCAGGTTGGTATTACATTTCAGCCCGATCCGTTGAAAAATGGCGGACTTAGGCGACCATTTTGTTTTTGGTCATGAAAACGACGTTAACACTCTGGCGTCCACAAATATTAACAGATTTTAATCAAACTTAGAATGTTTAACCCTTACCACACAAGGTAGTTTGCTATTGCATTCCAACCCGATCTGTCACAATATGGCCGCCATAGGCCGCCATATTATTTTCAGCTCCGAAACGACGTTATGACTTTAACGTCCACAAATATTTATGGATTTTAATCAAACTTGGTGTGTGAGACTCTTACCACACAAGGATACAAGGACCTTAAAATTATTACACGAGGTTGTTAGCTTTTCATTTAAGTCAAATGTAGTACAGACAACTGACCTACTTTAAAGTTGTCCAGTCAGTTCAGTTGAGTTCTGCTTCCCTGGAAGCTCTAGTTATTTTTCATTCTTTGTTGGCAAATTGATGTGCTGGAATACAAGTACTCATGATGGGAGAGAATACAAAACCCAACCTGCATGCTGGAGGAAAAGTATGCAAATTTGACCACAGCCCTTTCAGTCTCAGGTCAGCATCTCAAGTTAAGTAAACACCTGGCTCATAAGTTTGGTGCCAAACATTCTGTGTGGATGAAATTTGGCTTGTCTTTATTTGGTTAACCTCCGATGCTGCAGTATGTCGAGAATAATTGTGGAAATGATGTTAACTCCCACGTGTATATGCAAACGAGACGGCAACATTATTTCTGCAAAACGCTGATTGGAGATCCGCAGCCGCTAATGGAGCAAAGACAGCTTTGAAAAGTGAGTCAGTGCCTGCCAGGACTCAAATGGGCGAATGCATGATAAGAACAACACTCAGCGGAGTCCACACTAATCTACAACTCAAAAAAATCTTGAAAAGAATTTTTTTTTTTTAACTAACAAAATGATGCCCGTTCCATATTTTCACACCCAGGTTTCAGCATGGTCCAACGAGAAGACGCTGAACAACAGATGAGTTGCACAGATAGCAGCAGACATTTAGTCTGATTAACGCTGGCCCAACGTTGGGCCAATGCTCCCTTCCAACGTCTGATTAACGCTGGCCCAACGATGGGTCAACCATTCCTTCTGTCTGAATAACGCTGGCCCAACGATGGGTCAACACTTCCTTCCAACGTCTAAATAACCCTGGCCAACGGTGAGTCAATGCTCCCTTCCAACATCTGACTAACGTCTGAATAACGCTGGCCAACGGTGGGTCAACGCTTCCTTCCAACGTCTGAATAACGCTGGCCCAACGATGGGTCAACACTTCCTTCCAACGTCTAAATAACGCTGGCCAAAGGTGGGTCAACACTTCCTTCCAATGTCTAAATAACGCTGGCCAACGGTGGGTCAACGCTTCCTTCCAACGTCTGATTAACGTCTGAATAACGCTGGCCAACGGCGGGTCAACACTTCCTTCCAACGTCTAAATAACGCTGGCCAAAGGGTGGGTCAACGCTTCCTTCCAACGTCTAAATAACTCTGGCCAACGGTGGGTCAACGCTTCCTTCCAACGTCTGAATAACGCTGGCCAACGGTGGGTCAACCCTTCCTTCCGTCTAAATAACCCTGGCCAACGGTGGGTCAACGCTTCCTTCCAACGTCTAAATAACGCTGGCCAACGGTGGGTCAATGCTTCCTTCCAACGTCTGAATAACGCTGGCCCAACGATGGGTCAACCCTTCCTTCCAACATCTGAATAACGCTGGCCAACGGTGGGTCAACCCTTCCTTCCAACGTCTGAATAACGCTGGCCAACGGTGGGTCAACCCTTCCTTCCGTCTAAATAACCCTGGCCAACGGTGGGTCAACGCTTCCTTCCAACGTCTAAATAACGCTGGCCAACGGTGGGTCAACGCTTCCTTCCAACGTCTGAATAATGCTGGCCCAACAATGGGTCAACCCTTCCTTCCAACATCTGAATAACGCTGGCCAACGGTGGGTCAACCCTTCCTTCCGTCTAAATAACGCTGGCCAACGGTGGGTCAATGCTTCCTTCCAACGTCTAAATAACGCTGGCCCAACGATGGGTCAACCCTTCCTTCCAACGTCTGAATAACGCTGGCCCAACGATGAGTCAACCGTTCCTTCCAACGTCTGAATAACGCTGGCCCAACAATGGGTCAATGCTTCCTTCCAACGTCTAAATCACGCTGGCCAATGGTGGGTCAACGCTTCCTTCCAACGTCTAAATCACGCTGGCCAATGGTGGGTCAATGCTTCCTGCCAACATCTGAATAACGCTGGCCCAACGATGGGTCAACCCTTCCTTCCGTCTAAATAACCCTGGCCAATGGTGGGTCAATGCTTCCTTCCAACGTCTAAATAACGCTGGCCAACGGTGGGTCAACGCTTCCTTCCAACGTCTGAATAATGCTGGCCCAACGATGGGTCAACCCTTCCTTCCAACGTCTGAATAACGCTGGCCAACGGTGGGTCAACCCTTCCTTCTGTCTAAATAACCCTGGCCAACGGTGGGTCAACGCTTCCTTCCAACGTCTAAATAACGCTGGCCAAAGGGTGGGTCAACACTTCCTTCCAACGTCTAAATAACTCTGGCCAACGGTGGGTCAAAGCTTCCTTCCAACGTCTGAATAACGCTGGCCAACGGTGGGTCAACCCTTCCTTCCAACGTCTGAATAATGCTGGCCAACGGTGGGTCAACCCTTCCTTCCGTCTAAATAACCCTGGCCAACGGTGGGTCAACGCTTCCTTCCAACGTCTAAATAACGCTGGCCAACGGTGGGTCAACGCTTCCTTCCAACGTCTGAATAACGCTGGCCCAACGGTGGGTCAACCCTTCCTTCCAAAATCTGAATAACGCTGGCCAACGGTGGGTCAACCCTTCCTTCCAACGTCTGAATAACGCTGGCCAATGGTGGTTCAACCCTTCCTTCCATCTAAATAACCCTGGCCAACGGTGGGTCAACGCTTCCTTCCAACGTCTAAATAACGCTGGCCAACGGTGGGTCAACGCTTCCTTCCAACGTCTGAATAATGCTGGCCCAACAATGGGTCAACCCTTCCTTCCAACATCTGAATAACGCTGGCCAACGGTGGGTCTACCCTTCCTTCCATCTAAATAATGCTGGCCAACGGTGGGTCAATGCTTCCTTCCAACGTCTAAATAACACTGGCCCAACGATGGGTCAACCTTTCCTTCCAACGTCTGAATAACGCTGGCCCAACGATGAGTCAACCGTTCCTTCCAACGTCTGAATAACGCTGGCCCAACAATGGGTCAATGCTTCCTTCCAACGTCTAAATCACGCTGGCCAATGGTGGGTCAACGCTTCCTTCCAACGTCTAAATCACGCTGGCCAATGGTGGGTCAATGCTTCCTTCCAACATCTGAATAGCGCTGGCCCAACGATGGGTCAACCCTTCCTTCCGTCTAAATAACCCTGGCCAATGGTGGGTCAACGCTTCCTTCCAACGTCTAAATAACGCTGGCCAACGGTGGGTCAACGCTTCCTTCCAACGTCTGAATAATGCTGGCCCAACGATGGGTCAACCCTTCCTTCCAACGTCTGAATAACGCTGGCCAACGGTGGGTCAACCCTTCCTTCTGTCTAAATAACCCTGGCCAACGGTGGGTCAATGCTTCCTTCTAACGTCTAAATAACGCTGGCCAACGGTGGGTCAACGCTTCCTTCCAACGTCTGAATAACGCTGGCGCAACGATGGGTCAACCCTTCCTTCCAACGTCTGAATAACGCTGGCCAATGGTGGGTCAACCCTTCCTTTCGTCTAAATAACGCTGGCCAACGGTGGGTCAACGCTTCCTTCCAACGTCTAAATAAAGCTCGCCAATGGTGGGTCAATGCTTCCTTCCAACGTCTGAATAACATTGGCCCAACGATGGGTCAACCCTTCCTTCCAACGTCTGAATAATGCTGGCCCAACGATGAGTCAACCCTTCCTTCCAACGTCTGAATAACGCTGGCCCAACCATGGGTCAACGCTTCCTTCCAACGTCGAAATCACGCTGTCCAACGGTGGGTCAATGCTTCCTTCCAACGTCTGATTGACGTTTGATTAACGTTGGCCCAATGTTGGGCCAATGCTCCCTTCCAACGTCTGAACAACATTGGCCCAGCGATCGGTCAACCCTTCCTTCCAACGTCTGAACAACGCTGGCCCAACGGTGGGTCAACACTTCCTTTCAACGTCTGAATAACGCTGGCCAACGGTGGGTCAACGCTTCCTTCCAACGTCTGATTAACGTTGGCCCAACAGTGGGTCAATGCTTCCTTCCAACGTCTGATTAGCATTGTCCCAACGGTAGGTCAACACTCCCTTCCAATGTCTACCCACCGTCAGCCCAGCGGGGCAAAATGACATTGGCCCAACGTTGGTTTTTGACGATAGCTCAACAACAGTGCTGACGTTGCCCCAACGTTGGCCCAACGTTGTTGTGTTAGCTGGTTACCACCTTCAGTCAAATATATATCAGGACTGAACAGCTGGTTCCTGAAACGCTTGGGACACAAATGTTTGTAGGTCTTTCCCCCAAGAAGGTGGGAATAATTGCAGCCATTAATGCTTCAGTCACATTTGGCTCGGCGGCCGTAGGGTCTAAAAAATCTACGGCCACTAGCAATTATAGGGCGGCCGCAGTATTTCCACGGTCACACAATGTAGCAGTCACATATGTTTTTATTTTTCGGGCAGCCGCACGGGGTATTTAGAAATTGTGGAGACCGAAAACGTGGGGGTGCCGTACGGTCTTTGATTTGATGTCGCACGGTGACCTTAGGGCGTCCCTGCGGCGGCCATATAATTTTCAAGGCAGACGCAAGGTAGCCTCAAGGTGCCCGCAAGGCGACCGCAGGGGGGCCCTAAGGCGAACGTGCGGCCAGACGGACGGTAACGAGTGGGTATATATACCAGTTCTTTTTCATATGTATAACAGCACTTACAGTTGTCATGGCTACGGCTTGTCGAATTGCTACGGCCGACCTAGAAATGAAAAAAGTTATAACGCCGCGCTATAATTCCACGGCGACCCCTACGGCCTGTAAAAGATAGCCATATGCCCTAGGGCCACCCTGAGGCCACCTCAGAAACTCTGCGGCCGCCGCACGTTTCTGTCAATTTAGGGGGGGTACGGCCGCCGTATCCTAGCCATAGAGCAAATGTGACTGAGGAGTAACCAAGACAAAATGGTTATTACAAGACGTACAATCCCAATCCCGCATCCGGCCATAAAAACATTGCCTCAAAAAGGGAACCATGACCATTGTCATGGGGCCCGCACGGCTAACCCCGCACCAGCAGCGAAAATGGCCTTAAAAAACGGAACAATCCTAATCCCAGTTTAAGCTATCCATCCCAGTTGCAAAGGCATGGAATGACTGCACATATGGCTGCAAGTTAGAGAACTCACTTTGCATGGGATGCAAAGATATTCATCATCTAGGATTGGATGCATGATTGAGCTTGACATTTATTGTAGCATTGTATTAGAAACAACACCAAAAGTCTAACATCGGCAAAGCTGGGCTTGTTTGATACTTAAGTTGAAGAGGAAGGATACCTTAAGAAGAAGAGGATACATGACCTGGGTGGAGATACCAGTTAACAAATAATGTAAGCATTAAATTATTTTTACATTGAGACACTGGTTTATTCTATATTTTGAGTCAACAATAAACCAACCATACACCGCTTCAATCTAGAAACTTTGCAATAACGACAAAGGGATTGCAGTATTACGATTATATTTACTATATCATTCGTGTTAATGCTATTATTATTATTATTACGAAAACAATACTACTGTATTAAGAAATCTGGCCTAATTTGTCGGAAGCAGCCTGAAGGTGAGGCATGAAGGCATGAAGTCTAAGGCCTATAAGTACTATGTCGTTGGAAGACCCGTAACGTCTATGATTTCGATATTTGATGATCATTTTCAGTTTGTAATTTCGGTAAACAATCGGTTTGTTTGTGTTGCACACTTAATGAAAAACGTAAAGGTAAAGCAAGCAGATTGTGATACATGACAGGTTCGACGATATGTTCGGCCTCAACGAAATTAGAATCAAAATGGCCGCGTGCAGAGTCAGCCACTGTACCACCGTAATGACATCACATCACCCCCGCCATGTGACCAGATCCTCAGCTCTGATTGGTGTACGTTTGAGGGGACATACGGACAGACAAACACTGTTCTAGACGGCTTTGCCCTATGGGCTACACCATAAAAATAAGATGGTGTGCTTTCAAGGAAGGTCGTGTGATTGTTCCGCAAATGTCATTTGTTAGTTGTCTCATTATCTGTGATCGCAGGAGGTTCAAATTTGAGTTGTTTGTTTACAGCTTTACATGGAAGTATAAGAGGAGGTATGTATCTATGCCACCGGAGTGGATGTTGATCCCATATGATGCATTGCAAATATTCCAATACAGGAAGTGAGTCCTACAGTGCAATAATTTTCACCAAGGCCTTCCGGCCAAAACATGCACCATACATCCCATTATGGGTTAAGGTTGTGGCGAGCTGCAGTCAAGCTTGCCCCATCTGCCAGGAAATTGCTTCAAATCCTTTTGTAAGCTGTTGTGTAATAATTGATCACTTATGCATTTTTTATTAACCGAAGTATGATTGGTTGACCGAAATAGAATTACCTGTATTATGGAGCACTTTCCTGTTTTCCTCTGATATAACCATCTTTTGGCAACATGGGCAATTATCTACATTCTATTCAGATTTTACACAAAAACACAAGCCAGCATTATCCATTCATCATTCTTTGTTGTTTTTCAATCTCAGTTGAATCCCATTGTTTCCAATAGATAATATTTAGGCCATGTGAGAGTTCACCTTGGAGAATGTACCCAATATCAAGAAATATTGTTTGTTATAATTTTTCACTATTATCCATTCATCATTCCATAAGGCATCATGGTCACCAAGGGAACGCGTTATGAACTATTTATTCCTAGCTGAAAATTTATTTTGTATAGGGTGTTATGAACCAATCAATAGCAATCAGACAAACTGCAGAATTTGTACCTTGACACAATCACCGATTCATTTTGATCGGTGGTATGAAGTCTTGAATATCTTCAAGCAAGTGCAGCATGTTCCAAAAAGACCTGCACAAATTTGGTTGTTAATATATTTAGTACCACAAATGATACAACGATACCCTTTAGTTTATATGATACAGAAACTCGTAAAAATTTTCTTCTTTCCAGTCTGGTGGTTTAATGTAAGAGAAAATGGCGAATCCACAGGAGAAAGCTCAGTGCGTCGAATGGTTCATCGAGACGATATCCGATACGCAAGTTCAGCATAATTTCCGTACTATGTATGGAAGGAACCCGCCATCGCGGACTCGTATCAGAGAGTGGTACAAGAGGTTTAAGTAGACAGGAAGTTGTCAGAAACAGAAAAGTACAGGTCGACCGAGCACAAGTGTAGCAGACGTTGAACGAGTGCGTGAATCATTTTAACAAAGTCCCAGAAAATCATTCCGACGTGCATCCAGAGAACTGGGACTACCAACCACCACTGCACACAGGATTTTGCATAAAAGACTGAAGCTTTATGCCTGTTTATAAGGTGCAGATTCTGCAGGAACTCAAACCAAATGACGGACCCTAACGCAAGATGTTTGCCTTGGAAATGCTCAGTTACATAAAGGATGAAGAAGATTACCTGGGAAAGGTCATTTTCACAGACAACGCTTGCTTTCATGTATTGGAGAAGGCCATCTGGCACAATGTGAGGATCTGAGGCTTTGAAAATCCCCACCTGGTCATTGAACACATACGTGACAGTCCAAAGGTCAATGTGTGGTGTGGCTTTCTCCATGACCACTTAGGGGGTCTGTTTTTCTTTGCAGAGAATACAGTGACCTCAACAATTTATATGAGTATGTTGGAAGGATTTGCCTTGCCACAGATTGAAGACCTGCAACTCCGTATTTCAACAGGATGGTGCTCCTCTTCATTGGGCCTTAGTCGTTCAAGATGTCCTGAATGAAAACTTTCCAGTTCGCTGGATTGGCCAAGGCAGACCAACCGCCTGCCCCCTCGATCACCAGACATAACCTCCTTGACTTTTTTCTGTAGGAGTTTGTCAAAGATGTTGTCTACAACACCAAGGTGGCAAACCTGCTGGATCTTCGTTCTTGGATCACATCTGCATGCGCCCCGGTGGACGCAAACATGCTGACCCGAACATGGCAAGAACTCGTGTACCGCCTTGATGTCCTGCACGTGACAAACGGAGCTCATATTGAAATATTGATGGTGTGCACACAACCTTGAGTTTCTTTATCATATAAACCAAAGGGTATCATTGTATCATTTGTGGTTCTAAATATATTTACAATCAAATTTGTCCAGGTCTTTTTGGAAAAAGGAATTTGTGTTTATCCAACCAAAGTTAAAGCAATTTTGGATATGCCATCACAAACTGATGCAGGGATTCAATGACTACTTGTACATGCTCAACATCTGAGCAAGTTTCTGCTGCATCTGTCAGATATTACAAAACCACTTGGACATTAAACTCAAAAGGATGCCTCATGGTGATTGGGGTGAATCGTAAAAAATAGCATTGTGATGACTCGAAGTAGTGGTCACCAACATGTCAGACCTGCGCTATTACAAACCCAGGGAATAAAACACGCTACAATTAGACGCGTCTCAATCTTGACTTGGAGCAGCAATTATGCAGGGTGTACAGCCAATCACATACTCATGAAGAGCATTGACATCATTGGGGATTAGATACACATAGATCGAGAAATAACTTGTAGCGATCATGTTGACATCTTTGCCAGGGGACATGGTGAATGTAGAAATCTACCAACATTCAAATGAATAGTGCTCTAGTCACGAAACACCATGCCAAACAAATTCAGAGAATGTTGCGGAGACTCCAAAAACAAAGTTTTAATGTTTCCTATAGAGGGGGGGGGGGGGGGGGTGGGGGGGGGGAGATTGTCTGATCTGATATAGTTAGCAAAGTGGCAGAAGTTTACACCTGTGATTTTACCCATGACCTGGAAGAAACCGATCATCATTCGTCAGTTCCACTTTGAGACATTCTGGCAACAACTCATTAATGCTGCAGCAGATGACCCGGATCAGAAGCAACTGCTTGTAATCATTCAGCAAGGTTGTCCAGTATGAAGTCAAATGTCTACTTCCTTCCAATCATCAGCAAGGTCATGGAATCCATCATCACAGATTATATGAAATCTTTCCTTTTCTCCAAAAGCCTAATCTCAGAATACAAATTTTGATTCAGACTCGGTAAATTCTTACCTTGCCTGCTTCTACTCAACCAACAATGGATTGGAGGCCCACAATGTCAGACATGAGATCAGGGTCGTCTCTGTGGGCACATCTTGTGCTTTCGATACAGTCTAGCATACCGCCTTGCTTTCCAAACGATCTGCCTATGGTATCCAAGGCCAACTCCACACATGGCTCGATAACTTCTTCTACTCTCACTATCAGCCATGATCTTTCCTGGAAAACCACATTTCAAAGTTGGCCTCAAAATCCAGTTGCTGACTGGGCATCCTCCGCTGTACAAAGTCCTTCCTTGGCACAATTGAACTCTTACCCACGTACACGCCTTCATTTGCAACTTGATGAAGTATTGCCCTCTCCTCTGGGCTGGGTCCCCTGCCTCACACCTTCCTCAGCTTCACACCATGGAAACCAAGGCCTTCAAGATCATTGGAATCTACCATCTTGAAGCTGAGTCTATGGGCCTATCGCTTCCCCATCTCAGACAGCTTGGTGTTCTCTCTGTTTTCTACCGTCTCTTTTCTGGCCTTGTACCCTCTGCTCTTTCCATGCTTTGTCCCCCAAGGTTTCTGCAGGGTGCATAAGGTCTACCATCAACCCCCTAAATCCAGGATCACTCCTCACCTACACACATTTGCTCCTCTTTCAATCCACCTGTGGAACCGGCTTCGACATTCTCTCCAGATCTTCTTCAAGACAGCTGTTCACCACCATCTCAGATCATCCCCAATCCAAAAACATATTTTCTACCCTCGCTAACCCACTCCACCTCTTCTCTTTCAAAGTTTCCCTTTTGAGTGTTTCCTTCTGTATCCATCCTGTCTACCACATGCATCCTTTCCTGTCCCCATTCCTCCCCACACCCATTATTTGTCCAAGTCCCCCTCTAAATCTTGTCCTTCAACTCTGCTATTGGTGTTTCCCTCCTTTCTCTACTGTTCCTTTTGTTATGTTACCTCCTGACCAGTTCAGTGTACTAGCTCTTCCGTGAGCCGTGACTCTGCATTAAAAAGGTACCCGATTACCTCCACCTCCATTTTGACTTTCGAGACAAACTAACTACCCTGGAAGCTGAAATTATATTGAAGGGACAGAAACTCATGGTTCCAGCTGCACAACATAAGGAACTATATGTCAGTCACATGTTCAAATTGCGCCACTGCCGGTGTGACAATGTATTATAAGTCACAAGAAAAGATGTCATAGACATAATAAAAGTGGTTGAAGTAACCCCTCCATATATGGGTTCTTTGGGTTCTTTGGATGGGTTCCAATATGGATGGGTTCTTTGCGAGTTAAAAAAAAATCAATCACCTGGAGATTTCCCATGATTTCACAATCTTGGCAGATTTCACAATCACATTGGTGCATGAATATTGCGCTGGCTTATGAATTATTATTTTTTTGTTTTGTTTAGTATTTGTTCCATGGTGGTTCCTTCAAAACAAAAATAATTGCTTTGAGGTTTAAGGCTTGTGGAATATATCCGATGAAAACATTAATTATGCTGCATTGGTGAATTGGCACTCCAAGATGTGGATGAATCATCTTTGTAGGATTGAACTGAATGAAAATAATTTAATAGATCGATGAATAAAGTTATAGAAAGCATTGAATGAGCTTAACCTTAAAAACAAACAAAAAAAAAACCTGAATTATAAAAAGATTTTGGGTTGAAAACAGATTTTGGATTGCAGAATTACCTAATGATCTTTTTTATATTCTCAAAAATCCTAATTAATTACACACAATTAAACAATAACATTAACACGAAAATCTGTCTGCCTTATCCAAGTATAAAGTAGCAAATTGTGCTCTGAGGCCTTAAAAGAGGAGAAAGTGTTAACACGTATTGTGACATTCAAACAAACACACAGCTTGCCTCTCCAGCCTGCAGAGGATGTATTTTTAGTACAGAGACACAAAGGCCATGAACAACGCCATGGATACGTTCCCTTGGCGACCGAATTTAATGAGTATCAAAGAAAAGAACAAGTTTAACAATCGTACGGGATATTCTCGGAATAGTGATGTGCATTGGTAAACAATAACATTTCAGACAATAGTTTCACCTTTCATTGTGAAAATAATTACTGTACATGAAAAGGGTGAGGCCGACTCTTTTTAAACAACCTTATACATTGAAAATGTATAATTTTAAATATCATCAGATAATGTAGATTATAAACGAAGTTGTGCCCTATTTATTTATTACTTGAGTAAACCTCAGAAAAGATTTTAGCAATAAAAATAGAAAACAAAGCCCACGTGATCACATGAGGAATGCATCATCTTGTTTGAGAAATCTTTCGTTTTGATGGAAATCTTCAAACTTGTTAAAGCTCCATTTTGTTTGACCGTTAGTCCATGGGTCACGATAACCCCCTAACCCCGAGATAATTTTGCAGACCATGTTTTTTTGTGACGTATGGGTCCTTCCCATTTGAAATTTGAAATTCACTTTGCCATTTATCAAGGTGTGCTTTGTCATATTACAGACTTGTACAGTCACGTGAAAAAGTAAATACACCCCATGTAAAGTTTTGACTTTTTCAACATATTTCAACATACAGCTATTTGATCTTCATTTCAACAATATTGATAGATAAAGGTGATATAATACAACAAATATCATGAAACATTTACATTTTGTAGTCCATTGTATAATTTAAATAAACATAAATGCAAATTTCGCATGTGGAAAAAGTAAGTACACCCCTACAATTATCACTACCTCAAATACCTACAATTAGAATCAGGTGCACCAGCTGAGGTGCAAATGATTAGAACATCGTTAGAGAGGTTCTTGGAGGAACCTGTCTTATTTAAACCTCAGACATTTAGTTTGGATTGCTCTTTGTTGTTGAAGTGTGCGGCGTCACCATGCCTAGATCAAAAGAGCTCTCTGAGGTCTTCAGAAAGAAGGTTATAGATGCCTATGAGTCTGAGAAGGGATTTAAAAAGATCTCCAAACAATTTGAAATCAATCATTCGACTGTCCGGAAGCTCATCTACAAGTGGAGAAGATTCCAAACAACTGCCAACTTGTTCAGGCCAGGCCGCCCCAGCAAGTTCAGCCCGAGAGCAGACCGCAAGATGCTGAAAGAAGTCTCTAAGAACCCCAGAATGTCATCACGGGACCTACAGGTAGCTCTTGCCACTGTTGATGTCAAAGTGCATGAGTCTACTGTTGTAAAAAATAAGGTCCACAAAATTGTCCCAATAGTAGGTTTAATTCAGTTTTGATCTCTAGCAACACCTGTAAGAAATCAACAAGCTTCGTATCAGTATTCCATAATCATAGAAGTAACAATGGATTAGCAATTAGTGCAAGCAAGCCTGGAACATCTAGCAATACACACCATTCGAGTATACACTACCACACAGAATAAATGTCACAGGAATGTGTTGGAGAGATGTCCATCCGAGTTCTTATGGGAGCCTCTCAGTGGTCGGAGACAGCATAACACCTGGGTTCAACTTCGACATTATTTCATTACATTCTCCCCGCCGTTAAATCTACACTTCCGCTTGGGCAGAAATCAAGCTAGCAGCACATAGCATCAGTTAGCAGCAGATTCATATCAGTGAGCAGCAGTTGTCAGTCCATGTCAGTCAGTCCAACCATAGCGGTCGGGGCGGCGAATTTCTCTCCCGGCACGGGTCCGGTAACTACTGGGTACTACATCCCCAAGACTGGAGTCCCCCATGTCAGAGTATCCGCCTAAATCAGGTGACGGCGGTGGCCCCACAGGGCCAGCCGGATCGGGTGCATGTAGTGGTGAGGAAGCCGGCAGATGCTCCATTGTCGGATCAACGGGGTCGTAAGCCCGTTCGTCAACTTCCCCGCATGGGGCCAGGTGGCGTACCGAGACCGTCGACTCCCGTCCATTGGGCAACAACACACGGGCATGCTCGGGATTAGCTTGGAGAACCTGCACCTTGTCCACCAGCGGGTCATATTTACTCATGCGAACCGCGCATTTGAGAAAAGCCGGTCCCGGCTCAGCAAGCCAACCCCGTAAAGGTCGGGTACTGCCCGAACGCCGCGGGTAACGAAACATCAGGTCGTGGGGAGTTTGATTTGTAGCAGTGCACAATAAAGTCCTGATCAAGCTTAATGCCCCGGGTAGTGACCAAGCCCATTGGTCTAGTCCTAGGCCGCGGGACTTAAGACTCAGAGTAACGGCCCTCCATATAATGCCATTAAAGCATTCTACCTGTCCATTTGCCTGTGGCCTATAAGGAGTAGTATAGCTAGAAACGACATTATGCTGGAGCAAGAAGTTCCTCACATACTGGGACAAGAACACCACGCCTCGTTCGGTGTGCACATAGGCCGGATTCCCAAACATAGAAAACAAGTTCCGCAGGCACCAGATAACCGTAGCAGCAGACATATCCCCGCTTGGGAAAGCAAAAGGGAATCTGGAGAACTCATCAACGATCGCGAGTAGATAACGAGAATTACTCAAAGCCGGTGAAGCCGGCAGGGGTCCTTTGAAGTCCATCGCTAATCTCTCTCACGGCCTAGCGGCTTGGACCAGCGTGCCCATATGAGGGTTGTAGAAGCGAGGTTTGAATTCAGCGCAAACGGAACAAGTGCGCCAGAGCCGACGAACATCCTCAACGGAATAGGGTAAGTTACGACTGCGCACATAATGAGCGAAACGCGTCACGCCAGGATGGCACAAGGTGTAATGAAGAATGCGCAGATCCTCGAAAGAGGTGAAGCTCGCACACATCGCTGGCCGCGATAAAGCATTGGCAGCGAGGTTATCCCGCCCCGGGCAATATTTTATTGTGTAGCAGAAATCGGCGAGCTCGATCCGCCAGCGAGTGATTTTCTCATTCTTAATGCGTTGAGCATGCTGCGTGTCATACATAAATGCAACACTCTGTTGATCTGTGATAATTTGGAAACATCGTCCGAGCAAATAGGGACGCCAACGCCTGATCGACTCGACGATGGCATACGCCTCCTTTTCGACACACGAATGTCTCCGTTCGGTGGAGGAGAGAGTCCTTGAAAAGAAGGCCACAGGGCACCCCCCCTGAGAGAGTGTCACAGCTATCGCGCGATCCGACGCATCGCTTTCCAAAACAAAGGACTTATTTTCGTCAATCGTCGACACAGCGGCGCCAGCGATGTCGGACTTCAGGCCATGAAAAGCGGCCTTGGCAGCGGAACTCATGGGGAACGCATCACAATCCACAAGCGGGCGGAGCTTCTCGGAAAAATTTTGAACCCACTTGGAATAATGAGCAAACAGCCCGAGAGCACGCTTCAATGAAGCATGATCGCGGGGCGGGGCCATGTCGAGCAAGGGTCACAGATGCTCCTTATCCGGAGCGATAGAGCCATGGGTCACGGTGTACCCCAGGAGATCTATCATGCGAGCAGAATAGCGACATTTAGCCTCGTTCATAGTCAATCGATACTTGTGCGCAACCTCGAGGAAGTGCTTCAGATTAGCATCATGATGTTCTTTGTCGTACCCGCAAACCGTGAGATTATCCAGATAAACAAAGACATCGGTTAAATTCTCCTTAGCGATGAGGTCATCCATAGCCCTTTGGAAGCACAAAACCCCATTCGTGACCCCGAAAGGTAGCCGGGTGAACTGGTACAACCCTTGGCCTGATTCAAACGCAGTGTCGATGCGATCTGCCGCAGAGATGGGAATCTGATGATACGCACTACGTAGATTGAGAGTGCTATATACCGAGTACTGTGCCACCTGTCGTACCAGGGAGTCCATTCCTGGGAGTGGGTAGGCGTCCAATTGGGTAAACCGATTAATCGTCTGCGAATAGTTGATTACCATGCGTTTGCGATGTGATTCGGTTCGTACCACCAGAACTTGGGCCCCCCAAGGTGACCGACTAGGTTCTATGATACCTTCCTTTAGTAGTTGCGCAGTCTCTTCCGCAATGAATTGCATGTCAGCCCATGAGTAGCATCGCAATTTAACAGCAACTGGTGTACAGTCAGTGGTCATATTGGGAAACAGCGACAGTGGCTCAATTTCCATCCCTGCAAGAGCACACACAGCAAGAGTATCAATACGACCAAATTCCATTTCTGAACGCCCATGTCGCTGGAGAAAATCATGTACTAGCAAAACTTCTGCACATAATGCTTGGAAGACCATTAAATGCACATCCGGAAACACTCGACCCTTAATTACAAGCTTCAGTCGACATTCTCGCTGAGTGCTAAGCCAAAGCCCTTGAGAAGCCATGAAGATTCTGCGTTTTGTCCCGAGAATCGGCCAGCCATGCTTCTGAACAAGTCGAAGATCGACATAACTATCAGTGGATTCCATGTCAATTAAAGCATTTGCAAAAATTCCTTCAATCATGAGTGGGATAATCGCGCGGGACAAGCCAGGTGGCCCTGCAGATGTCGAGTCGTCGAGAGGAGGCGCTCGAGCCTTGCGTGTGGATCCGACGCCAGCTAATATCTTTTGTGCAGTTGAAGTCGCTTGTAGGCCAGTCGTGCCGACACCAGAGGGCGATCGTGCCATGCGCGGAGATCCCAGCTTTCGTGTAGTCAAAGTGGATCATAGGTTGGTCCTGTCGCCACCAGAGGGCGCTCATGCCACGCACGGCGTTTCGAAGCCAGCATGCACCGATCGGGAGGAGAAACCCGGAAGTGGGCCTGGCGTCGAAATAATTTCTGTCAAGGACGGTCGTGTCACGTACTGCTGTGATTGAGCGAATTGTTTAGTCGGCGCAGCAAGTCTCATCAAGGTAGAGCTCTCAGCTCGGGGCCCATGGAGAGGGGCGATTCCAACCAAGGTCGGGCGAGGCGCGCCGGGTGCCGTTCGTGCCGCGGGCGCTGAGATAAGCACATTCAGCGTCGAGCGAGCTCACCGGCCCCGCGACGGTCGACAAACTTTTGCAAAGTGACCCGTCTTTGTACACAAATGACACGTCGCCTCCTTAGCCGGACAAACTGACCTGAGATAGTTCCGGTTCCCGCATAAATAGCACTTAGCGTTACATCCTGGCTTGGGTCCAGCAGCGGCGGCCGCTGTCAAACTCGGGTCCGGGTCCTTGAGTGCATTGGGTGCCTCCAATTCCGGCGAGGATGCAGCATCCCCTAGCTCGGCGGTAGCTCTCTCCGGTCGTGTCTGTCGGGATATCCCCGCAGTGACGTATAGGCGTTCATACGCGTCGGCTTGTACCTGTGCTTCGGTGTACACGTGAGATAACCGAAGGGCTGATTCTAGAGTCAAATCGGCTTCTTCAAGTAGTCTTTATCTGACGACCTGCGATCTAAGGCCTGAGACAAAAGCATCGCGAGCAAGGTCATCACAGACTTGCTCATGGGTGCGTACCTCAGGGGTACAGTCCTTCAATAATCGTCGGAGGTCTTGTGTGAATTGGTCTATGGTTTCCGTGGGATGTTGTCGACGAGACGCAAGCAGATGTCTGGTGGAGAGCACACTTCGTGTTTTGATGTAGATACGTCTAAGCTTGGCCACAGCAGTATCGTACGTAGCACACTGTGTAATGGACATGTACACAGTATGATTCACCTTGGATTGCAATACTGCGAGCTTCGCGTCAGCGGTGATTTCCTCCTGCGCATTCAGATGATTAGTCAGGAGCTTCAGCCAGTGTATCAGTTGAGCGGCCACATCCCGCGCTTGGGGGTCCGCGCTGAAAACTGGAACTTGGATCAGCTTATGAGCCATGTCATTCTCGTTCAGGACGAAGAGACAAAACTGAATTAATTGTTGTAAAAAATAAGGTCTACAACATTGTCCCAATAGTAGGTTTAATTAAGTTTCGATCTCTAGCAACACCTGTAAGAAATCAACAAGCTTTGTATCAGTATTCCGTAATCATAGAAGTAACAATGGATTAGCAATTAGTGCAAGCAAGCCTGGAACATCTAGCAATACACACCATTCGAGTATACACTACCACACAGAATAAATGTCACAGGAATGTGTCGGAGCGATGTCCGTCCGAGTTATTATGGGAGCCTCTCAGTGGTCGGAGACAGCATAACACCTGGGTTCAACTTAGACACAATTTCATTACATCTTCTATTAGAAAGAGGCTGCACAAATTTGATCTACATGGGAGGTTTGCCAGGAGGAAACCTTTGCTGTCCAGAAAGAACATCAGGGCAAGACTAAAGTTTGCCAATGAACACCTAGGGAAAGACCAGCACTTCTGGAACATTGTGCTCTGGACAGATGAGTCAAAGGTAGAGCTATTTGGCCACAGTACCAGAAGACATGTTTGGCGAAAACCAAAGACAGCATTTGACCACAAGAACCTGATAGCAACTGCAAAGCATGGTGGTGGAAATATTATGGTTTGGGGCAGCTTTGCTGAATCAGGGCCTCGGCAGCTCACCATCATATAATCCACTATGAATTCTTCATTGTACCAGAGGGTGCTTGAGGATAATGTGAGGCCATCTGTCGGAAAGTTGAAGCTCAACCGAAGGTGGACCTTGCAACATGACAATGACCCTAAACATTCCAGTAAATCCACCAAGGAATGGCTGAAAAGAAAGAAATGGATGGTTCTGGAATGGCCAAGTCAAAGCCCGTATCTAAATCCCATCGAGATGTTGTGGGGGGATTTGAAATGAGCTGTGCATGCAATTGTGCATGCTGTGCAACTATTTTTTGTTGAATAAATTATTGCAAAATCAATTTTCCATTGTTTTTTGTTCAATTACATCACCTTTATCTATAGATACTGTTTAAATGAAGATCAAATATTGATATGTCCACATATGTTAAAAAGATTTAAAAAAGCATTTCATGGGGTGTACTTACTTTTTCCACATGCGAAATTTGCATTTATGTTTATTTAAATTATACAATGGACTACAAAATGTAAATGTTTCATGATATTTGTTATGTTGTATCACCTTTATCTATCAATATTGTTGAAATGAAGACCAAATAGCTGTATGTTGAAATATGTTGAAAAAGTCAAAACTTTACATGGGGTGTACTTACTTTTTCACGTGACTGTATATAATGGTGTCCCTCGTCTTCAAAAAATGTCAATTTTTACATAAATTGTACCCTTTCAACATCCTACATGACCCAAAACACATATGTTAGTTACTAAAACATACAATATGTCATTCTCAGTCAAGAAATCTCATATTTTACAAATAATCTACCATACAAAAAACAATGTCAGTTTGTGTATTTGTGTGCTTGTGTATTTGTACAGATGTCTGTCCCCCTTCGTAAGGACGATTTGAGTCGGCGTTTAAAGGCCAATATTTTAACATAAATCTGTGTTCACTCCCACCTATTTTTGAGGATAAAACAAACTCGAAAAACATTTTCCATAAAAGAGTAATTATGTCTCTTCTATTGGAATTGTAGACGGTGGCTTGCAAACTGAGCCTCAAGGACGGTGTAGAGAAACGTTTAAAAAAAAAAAAAGTACAGGGTGCAGGGAGGTGAAATCCACTGCACATTATGTGCAACACACGCAGAGTAAAACGAGTGTTCATTTACAGCTGTATGAACCACCTTTAGAGGCCATTTTTCCCCGCAAAGCAGGGGTTGGCCATTTTTGGGCACCGTGGTTCCCTTTCTGAAGCAATGTTTTGCAGCCGGATGCCCTTCTGCCGCCAACCCTGTTAGTCGCCTCTTGCGACACTCAGGGAATTACCAGTGAGCTGGTACTCAATTTGCCGACCTTGGAAGGATGACAGGCAGAGTCAACCCCCCTGGTGTTAGAGGGATGACAGGCAGAGTCAACCCCCCTGGTGTTAGAGGGATGACAGGCGAGTCAACCCCCCTGGTGTTAATTCAGCGATCAACCGGGATTCAAACCCAGGATCCTAGGATCCCAAGCTGCCACCCTAACCACTAAGCCAACACCAGGCTCTATTCATTTACATCTGTATGATGTCTAATAAATAAAGAATATATAAGCATACCTGACACTCGGTGGAGTCTTCAGACTTTGGCACACTCATGAGACTGCACCGTCAAATAATCTGTTCCAACCCGTCATATTTGACAGGCTTTTTACTAACAGTGTGTAATAAATGGTAAATTCTCTGAAATATATAATAATGATGCTCATTTTTTCTGAAAGATACATGCTGAATGGAGAAGGTGGATCAGAATCGGCAACGGTTGCAAGAGTGAGATGTGCATGGAAGAAGTTTCGGGAACTGAGTGGCATGCTGGTGAGGAGGGGAGTGTCGTTGAAGCTGAAGGGAAAGGTGTATGCTGCACGTATGAGATGTGTTATGATTTATGGGAGCGAGACATGGGTAATGAACGTAGAGCAGCAACGAAGGCTGGAGAGGGTGGAAATGCGAATGGTTCGGTGGATGTGCAGAGTATCGTTGAGAGAGAGGAAGACAAATGATGAATTGCGAAAGATTATGGGAATCGAGCCTGTGATGGATGCTGTGAAGAGGAACAGGTTGAGATGGTTTGGTCATGTGTTGAGGAAGGATGAAAATGACTGGTTGAGAAGAGTGATGGAAATGAATGTAGAAGGAAGTAGAGGACGGGGAAGACCGAGAAAGACTTGGCTAGAGATGGTGGAAGAAGAAATGTGGGGAAGGGGGTTAGCAAGGGGAGATGCAGAAAATAGGGCAAAATGGAGAAGATTGTCATGAGGACCGCAAGGCTAACCCCTGCTCTTGCAGGGAAAATGGCCTTAAAATGTCTGTTGTTGTTTGTTGTTGTTGTTTTTTTCTCAATGGAAGATGAACTATCTATCCATTTACCACGTTTACAATGTTGACTTTCCATATCCAATACTGATGGAGAACCATATTTATCCTTGCATTTAATTAAGGCTTATACAATTCGATTTAGATAAGATTTTCAGCACAGAAGATTTTCAAATGATACAAGGCTGGTTTGAATGTTTTGTAGATGTAACAGCAATCATACATCACAATATGTGTGTAATTATCACTTTTCAGCATGTGGAGTGCAAATAAGTTAGTTAAATAATTACTCAAGATAATGACTATGACATGGGTAATTAGTTTCTCAACCTTTAATAAAATAATTTTAGATTAAGAATGAATATTTAAGTTTTTGCCTGCCCTAACATATGAATCGGTTGCACTTGTGGACAATGTATTTATTTAATTCACAGTTTTTTGTTATAATTTCAGGGTCTGAACCAACATGTCAGATGAACACCCTGTTGATTTGAAGGGACTGATGTTCCACCCAAAGCAAACAAAACACACAAGGAAGCCAAGCTCACAGATTCAAGAGAGAATATGCATTATTATCATAATACACGGACAAGTGTGTTTTTGTGTGTCACGCTACTCTTTCTACAGTTCTGGCCCGCTTACATCCAGATTTGCTACATAAGATCAGCATAACCCTAATTAAAGCAAATTGGTGTTTTTACCTTTGCTGGTGGTCTTGGGAGGGGTGGGGGAGGGGGAAGATAAGCAAATTCTCTATGTAAATATGTATCTTGTAGCACCACCTCTAGGTGGGTCAGGGCATTACAAGTCCCCACCCTTTACGCTACACTACTCCTGTCCCCACGTTTTACAGTAGAGTGAGGTATAAGCAGTAGGCATGTTTCTTGATTCATGCACGCAACCCAGGTTATATATATATATGTATGTATATATATATATATATATATATATATATATATATATATATATATATATATATATATATATATATATATATATATATATATATATTGTTACGGGACCGCGGCGAGGATGTTGTTTGCCGAGCGGATGGCCGCCGCGCCCGAACAGTTACCCCGACTAACCCGATTCCTGAACGTTGGCCGAATCGCGCCACAGATATTCAATGGGGAAAAGACTAAAGTGAAGGATGTGAAGAAGAAAGAAAGACAAAGGCTAAGGAATACAAATATAATTTATTTACTATTTACACAATTGAAAGAAACCAAGGAAGAAGGAAGGATAAGAAAATAAAATACAGAAGAGGAAAGGTGACACAGTGAAAATCGCTAGCTTATCTATGCAGTCTTACTTAACCCAGGACAGAACAAACAAAACGGACTTACACGGGGAATTGCAGAGTGGATTGGCTGGAAGGAGGGGTGGGTGGCTGGAGGGGGAGGAAGGCACGGAGCTGGCTGGAGCTTGATCCCGCCCGGGACGTCGGGCTGGACCTCGACGGCCGCCGATGCCACTGATCCTGTCGTGTGCGCGGGGTAACGGGTCGGAGCTGCTTGGTGGAGCCAACGCTGCTGGAGGGGGGTCTGGCGTGACGGGTTCTCTCTCCCTCTCTGACAAACTCCAGGACTCTTTCTCTCTTTCTTAGTCCAACCCAGTCCAACAACTTCCTCTCTTGCTTAGTCCAACTCTTAAATCCAACTCTTCCTCTCTTGCTTAGTCCAACAACAACTTCCAGGCTTTCGCGCGCGCTCTATATAGCGCCTCAGGCGATCAAGCCGCTGGTGTCCAGGACACGCCCATCGGTCAGCTCGCCTCGGCCCTGATTGGTCGGCATGGCCCTCTGGCTCCGCCCTTGATGACGATGGGCGGGCACGCCCAGGAGTCAGCAGCTCCTCCCCCTTCTTCTCCAAGCCGACCTCGTGGCGAATGGAGTCGCGGAGGGAACAGTTGGCAATTGTTGGAAGGGGAATGTGAATGAAAGGGGATCTACTCTTATTTCACTTGGTGCAATGGAGTATTTCAATTAATGGAAGACACAGCCTTACACTAATACACATAATAAGGATATAACTATTGAACAGGGATATATGGTGTCCTTCGTGTATGCTTTATGGAATTAACTACGGGAACGCCCTTTGACCTTTATACACAGACTGGAGGCAGGAGGGTCCAGAATAAAGCAATAATAATAAAAAAAACACAATAAAAAACACAATCCTCATATCCACAACACTGCACCCTCCTCCTCTTAGGCACGTCCCGGGCCTCTTACCTTAACTTTTAGTGTGGCATGTAGGTGTAGTTCCCTCTACATTTAACCTGACCCTGAGTGCGACAGTTTTAAAACATAGATAAATATGTCCCGCTGATCCATTGCACCCTACCTAACAGACTCACGCCCACAGCTAACCAAATTGCGGAATGGTCTTCAAACTAAAACACTTACGGTGGGGGGCGCATTATTTACAATGACTCTGCTTTTATTTACAATATGCAACCCAGGACCTGTGATCGTTCTTTTGGGGGGGGGGGGAGACAGTCTGCCCTGCATCGATGCACCATGAAAGCACCCATAAAACACACCAATACACCCTCAAGCACCAATCGGTGCACAGTCATCACTGTTCATTAATAAAAATAGCCAAACAACCCCTAACCCTGCTGGTGGTCTCTTGCTCTTCGGCTCCCTCTGCTGGCTATTTGTTCTTCCAGATGTTGTCATCTTCTTTGCTGGCGGCCTATTTGCAATAATAAAATGCACCCAACGTGTCCATTTTTATTTATTTATGGCCCACATGGCCGACTAGTGTGGTTCACCTGTGGGGCATAGGTGCCCTGTGACCAAGGTCCGCCAGCAAGATCTCGGGCCTTCATGGCCGGTTCCAGCAGAGGGGCCATGCCCCAACCCATGGGGTCCATAAGTGGTGCTCAGCCACAGACATGTGGTCCATAAGGTGGTGCATCGATGCAGACAGCTGTGGTTCTGGGAGTTTCGGGCGCATAATGGCGGACTCACGCACGCTCCCCTCGGTGCCCAGTGGCGCACAGGTCCTCATGTGGGAGACAAAAGGGGGAAAAGACAGATGAGCGAGGGGTAAGGTCACAAGGGTACACATCAATACAGGCAATGCAAGGCGAAGTGCGTACGGAGAGTGAAGTGAGAAAGCTCGTCCCTACCGTACGTCACCCCCCCTGTCACCTACTCTACCCTTGCCCTTACCCCATATTTACAAAATCTACACCTTTACAAATTCGTCGCTAATGTCACGTCTTCCCCATATTTCCCCTATACCAAATTCGTCTCCACAATCCCTCTATCCAAAATTTGCCATCACCCAATTCATCATCAATCCTCATAAGGAGGAAGAGATGGAACACAAGCACAATGTCACACCTACGTCATGATGCGTCTCACATTCCAAACATTTGCATCAAAATAATAAAAACATGGCATGGTGTGGAGTTACGTCACCTCAGGTGAGTGGATGCAGATGGTGCGAGGAGATCTTCATCCTAACTACTTTCTAAATGACTTTAACACACTTTACACTACCCTGGGTCTTTCCCTGCCAATCCATTGGCCAACTTACACTATGGGTTCTAAAAAACAATTCCCATTGACCAAACTGTGGTGCTTCCTTAATTTGGGGTCTCACTCCCCCGATGCAACTCCCTGTGCCCTTGCACAATTTCAGGACTGGGGCGTGTAGCTCTCCCAGCAGGCCTACCCACCTGCACACCTCCACCACTGCAGTTGCCACCCGAGCTTACCTAGCTCCTCACCCTAACCTATCTAATTGGGGAAGGCCCCTCCTGGCTCTGTCACCCCTTGGTGCCCTCTGGCACTGGGCTACCCGGGTCCGTCCTCCGGATCCTCGGGCCCCATCCACAACAACTCTACCGGCTCCCAGAGCCCACCTGCGGCCTCACCTGGCCGACATCCTCACAGTGGTGGAGTGCCCAAACCAACTACACACACTAACAGGCTACACGCCCAGCCATTTCCACAATACTAATGCACCCATCACTACACTCCTGTGCAACTACCCGCACCACAGATGCCAATATCCAACCACAATTTACCTATACCCTCTACCTAACACTTACACTGCCCTCCCCGGGTATTCGTGATGGGGTCCATCCTCCTTTCCCCCATCCACACCTTCGCACCATCCACTCCACTCCACGGTTTCCATCATACTCACTCCACGACCATCCATTCCAATACTCCATATACTCCAGACCATTTATTCCATACACCTGCTCTCCATTCACCTGTTGTTGCACACCTGTGCAATCACACCTGGTGCCACCTGCACCCTCCTTCCTTCCTGGACCATTTGGTCAGCACAACTCACATCACTATCACTCACTCATACACTGCTCCATCCACCTGTCCAGTTGCACACCTGTGCAATCTCACTACAACTCACACTCACAATCATTTACTCATACCCTGCTCAATACACTTTCGATCCTCACACACACGGCATCATCTCATCTAACTACTCCCCTCTGAAACTTGCGCTTCCCAGTCGTCCCTTTAAACTATTGCGCTCCCTCGTCATTATCATCCAAACTAATCTACCTGCGTCCCCACTACAGGTATCATTGTCACTACCTAATCTTACCGTTACCTAAGGTCATCTTCTCTAGGTCCCTATCATTATATCCTAACCCTCCCGGGCTAGTTTTCACTGCCATACCCCATAAGTCTATTGCTCCTTTGCCCCCGCTGTGAGAGATGGCATAGTTGCCATCCCACCACATCGGGCATCTTTCACTATAAATTTTGCACACCAAATTTCGGCCAATCAAAAATTTGCCAATCAGCTGCCAATCACTCTACCATTACCAATCATCAATCTGCCAATCCTTTGCCAATCATCAAATTTTGTTTTTCTAATTTCGGGTCCAAAACACTATCAGTATCATCATCATCACAGTCCACTTTATCTGACCCTCGGTGCGTCATCACATCATTAAAACTCGGCTTCGCAAAGCCGAGCAATGAATTCGGGTGGTTTGGTCGCCTGCAGGTTGAATCCGTCCGGCTTTCGGTTCAAGGGAGGTGGTTTGGTCGGGCCGAGATTCCACGCACCATCTCGGCGCGGTACCTTGCGGTCCCGGGCCCGATGACCGAGGCTCGCCCGGTCGGAACCCCGCCCCCGCCAGGGGGCACCGGTCCGCTTCCTCCCACTCGCCCTTAAACCGGACCGGTCACCTCGCCCGACAAGGCCCGGACTCGACCGTGCAGGGCGGGGCCAAGCCCGAATCGGCAACGACGCTTCGAAGAGAAGCGACGCAGCATCGATCCGCGCCGGGCCTGGCATCCAACAAAGCGCACCGCGCCCCGAGTGCTCGCATCGGCTATCCGTCGCCCTAAACGCTGCCCCATTCAACGTCGATGCTTTACTCGCATGCCCACACGCACACGCGACCCTTTTGACACTCACAAAACCCGGCATTCCAACGCCGTCCGTACATTCCACCAACGCACTCCCTGTTACACACCACACCTCTCGTGCACACTCGCCGTTCGCACACTCCCTTAACACACCTCGCGCACCGTCTTGCGCACTCTCCCTCGGTACGTACTCCGTACCACTCACCATGGGCGTGCACTCTTGCATCCACCCACTAACGCGCTCAGATAGGCTCTCCCACACCCGCGCCACGACCAACTCAGGTGTGCTTCCTCGCACACGTTCCACCACCACCTTACTCTCCGTGTCACACTCACACTCGCACGTACACTCCGTATCGCTCTCACTCCCTGTGTCACACTCCGTACACCCCGACGTGCATTCTCGCTCGCACTCGGTATCACACTCGTGCTTCGTAACATGCTCACCCCTTGACGCACACTTTTTTTTCACACGCGACCCTTCACCAACGCCCGGGTGCTTCCTCGATCCCAATCGCGCGACAATTCTCTTGTCGTCAAACATCCTCCTGCAAAATCTCCCCGCACAATACACAGCATGACTCACCTGGGGGATTCCCTTCTCCACGCGCACCTGCAAATCTTTATAAGGATTAGCAAGTACGGCATCAGGATGTGCATTCAGACTTTGAGCAATTTCCATTCCTTTCTCCGACTGTTGCTCTTCTACGTCTGTCGTTTCTACAATTTCAATTATACTCATTACTGTTTTTTCCTTATTCGCCTCGACGACCGCTGGCTTTAATAAAATTTTCTCTCCTACCTCAGCAGTCGCCGGCTGCCCCATACCCCGGGTCGCGATCTCTATACCCGTCATTGTACCCGCGCTTTCCTCCGCCTCGCTCAACCAGCGCTTCTCGACCCGCGTTACCTCGTCGTGCACCCTTGGGACCTTCTCGCCCACCATGCGATCCATGGTCTCCCCACATTTTTGCATGCGGTCACCCATTCTGTCCCCAATTTTGCCGATTTGCTCCATTTTGCTTCCTAGCCTCCCGATTTGATTTCCTAGTCGCTCCCCCATTTTGTCCATAAGGGCCCCCATTTGTAGCAAAAAAAGGTTTGAATCCACCGGTGCTGCTACGGTCACGGGCGCTGCTAAATTTGGTGCCGCTGCATTCACATGCTCGAGGGCGCCATTTTGCGCACCTGATACTCCCTCAACCACCTCCTCATTGTTCTCCTCCATTTCTTCCCTGTGGTCCTGGGTTACCCCTAACCCCTCTTCTAGCTCACCCACCTGCATCCGATCACCTTGACTAGCCATGGCGCGATTTCAAAGTTCGGGTTTTTCTAAAACAAAACAAATTTCGGCCGCTCCAAATTTTGACCAAATTTTTTCTAGATGTTTTAAAAATTTGGCTCGGGCCTCGTATCTCACGCCCAGACACCAATTGTTACGGGACCACGGCGAGGATGTTGTTTGCCGAGTGGATGGCCGCCGCGCCCGAACAGTTACCCCGACTAACCCGATTCCTGAACGTTGGCCGAATCGCGCCACAGATATTCAATGGGGAAAAGACTAAAGCGAAGGATGTGAAGAAGAAAGAAAGACAAAGGGTAAGGAATACAAATATAATTTATTTACTATTTACACAATTGAAAGAAACCAAGGAAGAAGGAAGGATAAGAAAATAAAATACAGAAGAGGAAAGGTGACACAGTGAAAATCGCTAGCTTATCTATGCAGTCTTACTTAACCCAGGACAGAACAAACAAAACGGACTCACACGGGGAATTGCAGAGTGGATTGACTGGAAGGAGGTGGGTGGCTGGAGGGGGAGGAAGGCACGGAGCTGGCTGGAGCTTGATCCCGCCCGGGACATCGGGCTGGACCTCGACGGCCGCCGATGCCACCGATCCTGTCGTGTGCGTGGGGTAACGGGTCGGAGCTGCTTGGTGGAGCCAACGCTGCTGGTGGGGGGTCTGGCGTGACGGGTTCTCTCTCCCTCTCTCACAAACTCCAGGACTCTTTCTCTCTTTCTTAGTCCAACCCAGTCCAACAACTTACTCTCTTGCTTAGTCCAACTCTTTAATCCAACTCTTCCTCTCTTGCTTAGTCCAACAACAACTTCCAGGCTTTCGCGCGCGCTCTATATAGCGCCTCAGGCGATCAAGCCGCTGGTGTCCAGGACACGCCCATCGGTCAGCTCGCCTCGGCCCTGATTGGTCGGCACGGCCCTCTGGCTCCGCCCTTGATGACGATGGGCGGGCACGCCCAGGAGTCGGCAGCTCCTCCCCCTTCTTCTCCAAGCCGACCTCGTGGCGAATGGAGTCGCAGAGGGAACAGTTGGCAATTGTTGGTAGGGGAATGTGAATGAAAGGGGATCTACTCTTATTTCACTTGGTGCAATGGAGTATTTCAATTAATGGAAGACACAGCCTTACACTAATGCACATAATAAGGATATAACTATTGAACAGGGATATATGGTGTCCTTCGTGTATGCTTTATGGAATTAACTACGGGAACGCCCTTTGACCTTTATACACAGACTGGAGGCAGGAGGGTCCAGAATAAAGCAATAATAATAAAAAAACACAATAAAAAACACAATCCTCATATCCACAACGATATATATATATGTATATATATATATATATATATATATATATATATATATATATATATATATATATATATATATATATATATATATATATATATATATTGTTGCGGTTTTGTGTTTTTATAATAAAGGTTAATTTCCCCTCCTAGTTTAGTTACACTACAACATGGAGCCTCGTTTAAAGATCAGTTATTTCATAGTAAATGTAAGTGTAGATCTTTCCTGTGTGTAGTTTTGCGTTGAGTAGAATAATGAGAATTAGATCCCCTTACGATGCTTATGATGCCTCGATGCTTTTGGATTTGGCGCGAAATACCACGAGGCCAGCCTGAACAAGTCGATCAAGGCCGAAGGAAGGCGGGACAGGAGGAGTGGGAGTGACGGTAAGCACGAGCCGCCAATCAGGGCTCGAGGGGAGTGGCTTACCACTGCGGCAAAAGGCGGGGCTTGGAACATTCGATGCAGGCCAGGGCATGGCGATATAACCCTGTGCCCAGAGCCCCCGCCTCAGTTATGAGAAGGGAGCCAGACGAGTTATGAGGGGAAAAGCGCTCTGTTGAGTTACAAGTTGAGTTCTCAGTTGAGCTGGAGTCAGATCCCCGAGAAGTTGGGGGGCAAGTTGCGCTGAGTTCAGTTACGAGAGTTAAAGCGCGTTCCGCGCAGTTGTATTAATCGCGCTGTGAAAGACAGCTGTGCCGGGCCAGAGACATGCGTATATTTCCTCCTGCCTGCCTTTTTCGAGATACGCACCGCTCGGATTTTCCCGCCTGCCTGCCTGTCTTCACCGGGGACCCGTGCGGCGACTGCCAGAGGGCCACGCCAGGTGAGCTGTTCCTGGACGACCAAGGCCATCGCGTTCAGCGCATGAACAATTCTTCCTTCATCCCCCTGTGAGTGTGTGTGGGCCCATTGTCTGGCTATTAAGTAAGACTGTTTAAGACTACCCTGTGTCTCTGCTTCTTCTACCAGTGTACATTGTAAATAATAATAATTAAACCTGTTATTCCTTTGATTCGACCGTTTCGTCTCTTCCATCATTTACTTAGCGTGGTCCGAATTATATCGCTCTAATTGGGTTCCAGTAGCAAGGTAACAGCACGAACCACGTGGTACGCAATCCGCTCGGGTGTACTCAACTTATGTGTGGTTCGTGCGAGACTCGATCCCCGCTTCCACGGCGGTGTGGGTACTTAGGTACATGCAAAAATTGTCCTGAAACCCTGTCCCGCGTCTGACCGGAAGTGGCGACTCAGTCTCGCGGTTGCGAAGATCCAAGGAGAACAAGGGGCTTAATCTCCCCTTGGTAAGGGAACGGGGTCGCGCAAAACCGTAACAATATATATATTAATTTTTGGGAGAGATTGAGGCAGCTGTCAGTTGCCTATACACCACCCAAATAAAACTATGTGTCAGCAGAATGTGTTGCAAGCTTGCAAAAGATTGCCGGTAGGGTGGCTAATCTGCTAGTCATACACATTACACAATGACAGAAACAAATCAGATAGGCTTGTCAGACCCTAGAAAGCATCCAGCTGGTCAAAGATCAAGATCAACGAAAGAAAATTAAGTGATGATTCTCATGAAATGCTTGATCATATATGCAAGAACATACCAAAGGAATGTCTTCATGAACATGGGTATCACAGACTGTGTTATCAAATATTCACGATTGTTAAATACCTGCAGAAAAGGATTTGTCAGGTGGATCAAGATAATGATGGAGAGACAGACTCCAAAAGATAGAACACAAAAAGATCTACCCCATTCCCATGTGATAAATGTATCTTGTGTGGAAAATAATACAAAAGGCTAAAAGGAAAGTCTCAAACCAAGGAAACATTGACTGTTACAAAAACAGCAGAAGCCTCTATTGAAGAAGATACTGAAGCTCGGGCAGGTCGGCATTGTTGCGGGATATGCGTGGGTTGATTTGATTGTCAGAGAGGCAAATACCATTATACATGGCGAAGGGATTACACCAGGAAAACCAATTGAAATCCAGTAAGAGAGGAAATAGAGGAAGCTGTGTATTGAGTAGAACATCATCAGGGGATCGCAGGTTGAGCGAATGACAATTCTATGTAATAAATATTTAACTTTCATGCAAGTGCACATCCCATCACACTACAATCCACAATACAACAACAACAACAGGCATTTTAAGGCCATTTTCCCTGCAAGAGCAGGGGTTAGCCTTGCGGTCCCCATGACAATGTTCTCCATTTTGCCATATTTTCTGCATCTCCCCTTGTTAACCCCCTTGCCCGCATTTCTTCTTCGACCATCTTCAGCCAAGTCTTTCTCGGTCTTCCCCGTCCTCTACTTCCTTCTACATTCATTTCCATCACTCTTTTCAACCAGTCACTTTCATCCTTCCTCAACACATGACCAAACCATCTCAACCTGTTTCTCTTCACAGCATCCATCACAGGCTCTATTCCCATCATCTTTCGCAATTCATCATTTGTCTTCCTCTCTCTCAACGATACTCCACACATCCACCGAACCATTCGCATTTCCACCCTTTCCAGCCTTCGTTGCTGCTCTACGTTCATTACCCATGTCTCACTCCCATAAATCATAACACTTCTCACACATGCAGCATACAACTTTCCCTTCAGCTTCAATGACACTCCCCTCCTCGTCAGCACGCCACTCAGTTCCCGAAACTTCTTCCATGCACAGCTCACTCGAGCAACCGTTGCCGAGTCTGATCCACCTTCTCCATTCAGCACGTCTCCAAGGTAACAAAATGTTTTCACACCTTCCAGCTTCACGCCATCTCCAAGATCCAACTCAACATTTCCTCCATCTGCAGCTCCCACTTTGCACACCTTACACTTGAATGTAGCTGCCACACTGGTTAAAGACCCTCTCAAACCACTACATTTTTGATGAACCCATTCAGCGCACATTGTACATTGAATGGAATTCACTCCGACACCCTTCCTGCACACAGCACACGGCCACTTCCCAGTTCTTTCCACTTCACCACATGCTTTACCACTTGCCATCACCTTCGTTTTTCCGATATTCACCTTCAGACCTTTTGTCTCCATACATTCCTTCCACTTGTTCATCTTCTCCTTCAGTCCATCCATACTTTCTGCAATCAACACCAGGTCATCTGCATACAACAACTCCCACGGTAAACCCTCCTTTACGTTCTGAGCCGAGTTGTTGTACCTCCATCACAGCTACAAATAGTAGTGGAGTTAGTACCGACCCCTGATGCACTCCCACCTTCACCTCAAACTCACCACTGTTCCCGTCCTTCGTCCTTACAGCTGTGCACGCTCTTTTGTACATTGCCATCACTACTCTGATCAACCATTCCTCCACTCCTAACTTCCTCAATGCCCATGTCACTACTTCACGTGGAACACTATCGAATGCTTTCTCCAGATCAACAAACCCAAGAAACAACTTCTTCCTCTTCTCCATATACTTCTCCTGCAACTGCCTCACAATAAAAAGCGCGTCTGTCGTTCCTCTTCCTGGCATAAATCCAAACTGCATTTCGTCGATCTTCACTTTCTTCCTTATCCTCCTCTCCAACACCCTTTCCAATACCTTCATTCCATGCTCCAATAACTTTATCGCTCAATGCGAGTCACAGTCCAGAGGGTCACCTTTCCCCTTGTATAGAGGGACAAGGGTACTCAGTTCCCAAGCCACTGGAATGCGGCCTTATTTCACCACCAGATTGCAGATCTCTGTCATTCTCTTCACACCCCAATTTCCCGCTGCCTTCAACATATCTCCCACAACTCCCGTCGGCCCTCCCACTTTTCTACTCTCCATTGTTTTTATCGCTTCCTCAACTTCCTTCTCGGTTATCTTCTCTGCCAGTCCTAAAACTCGGTTACTCTCTATGTTGTCATCCCATTCATTCTCTGCATTCTCCATACAGGTTGCTTCTGACAATCCAGACTTGATCTGCTTAACAGAGACTTTCCTCCTTCAAGATGTCTCTGATTCCTTAATATCTCTTCCTGGTTACTCCCTCCTCCGGTATGATAGACCTGAGCCTCCTCCTGGTGGTGGGGTTGCTATCTTTATCAAAAACTCTCTTCCTCGCTCTCCTTGCACTGCCCTCTCTCCTCCTCACCCCCAGGAGTACCTCTGGCTACAGCTTCCTCTCTGCTCCCACCTTTTGTTCATATGTGTTCTGTACCGTCCCCCAAACAGTGATGACTGCATTTACCTTTCACTGTCTGACAACATCGACCAACTTCTATCCACTCATCCCAACTCTCTCTTCCTCATATGTGGTGACTTCAACTGTCATCATGTCACCTGGTTGGGTGTGGGTTCCTCTCTCACCAGTCATGGCACCTCAGCAAAGGACTTCTGTGACTCACTGGGATTGACACAATCTGTCAATTTCCTGACCCGGATCTCAGCCAATGGAGTATCTTCTCTTCTAGACTTGGTTATGACAAACTTCCCTGCTAATGTCTGCTGCTCTTCTTCTGCTCCAATCGGTTCTTCTGATCATGTGCTTGTCAAAGTGGACATCTCTCTGGCCATTCTCAGAGAGCCTCCTCAGTGTCCACGAGTCTGGCATTTCACTCAGGCCGACTCGGACGGTCTTCAAGCAGCCATCAATCGTCTGGATTGGTCTCCCATCTCCACTGCCTCTGACATCAATTCTTCCTGGGAATTCTTCCAAAGCAAACTGCTCTCTCTCATGCACAGATTTATCCCATCTCGTCTTCAGTTGTCTTACCCTTCCTCCCGTCCATGGTACACTGAATCTTGTGGTGAGGCAGTTGCCCTGAAACAACTTGCCTTTGCCTCTTGGAAGGCTAATCCAACTGAAGGCAATCTCAGTTCCTTCCACCAAGCTCGGAACAAGTGTGTGTCTATCCTCAGGAGTGCCTGGAAGCACTATCTCTCCTCACTCAAGAATGAACTCTCAAACCTGTCTCCTTCCTCCAAATCCTGGTGGCGTCTGGTCAAATCCGTTTCTGGTGTTTGTTCCCCCTCCATCCCCTCCCTTACCTCAAATGGCCACACAGTTGACATCGTACGTGACAAAGCCGAATGCCTCAACTCTGTGTTTGCCTCAAAATCTTTAGTCCCAAACCCATCTCTCTCTGTTCCCACCTTTCCCAGTCGAACCCAACTGCTCCTGGACTCTGTGTCCTTCTCTCCTGACAAGGTGGAGGAGTTTTTGTCTAACCTCGACTCTGATTCTGCAACTGGACCAGACGGCATCAGCCCACGGGTCCTAAAATCCTGCTCTGCCGCTCTATCTCACTGGAATGCGAGATAGAGCGGCAGATCTCTGACCCTCTCTCTGTTCTTTTCACCCTATCTTTTGCTAAGGTCATCTGCCAGCATCCTGGAAATCAGCAAACATTACCACTTTACACAAAAAGGTGCAAAAACAGATCCTTGCAACTACAGACCAATCAGCCTGCTCCCAATTATCAGCAAAGTCATGGATTCCATCATTGCTTCGGATATGAAATCTTTCCTCTTCTCCAATGGCTTGATCTCTGATCATCAATTTGGTTTCAGACCAGGTCACTCTACTCTGGACATGCTGCTTCTGCTGTCTCAACAATGGATGGAGGTCCTCAATGCCAGACAGGAAGTTAGAGCTGTCTCCCTTGACATATCACGTGCCTTCGATACGGTGTGGCACCCAGCTCTGCTCACCAAACTCTCCTCCTATGGTATCCATGGAAATCTCCATGCATGGCTTGCGGACGTCCTCTCTGGTCGTAGTCAACGTGTGGCCCTGAATGGATTTCTCTCATCTCCCCTTCCTGTTCAGGCTGGAGTTCCCCAAGGCAGTGTGCTGGGCCCTGTGCTTTTTCTGGTCTTTATCAATGATCTCTCCGACTCTCTGGAAAAGCCTCTCGATCTCTTTGCTGATGACTCCACTCTCTGCCGCTCCATTCCTCTTCCCTCAGATCGGCAGTCTGCAGCCTCCTCACTCTCTGAAGACCTGGACAAAATCACAGACTGGTCAAACAAGTGGAACATGTCTTTCAATCCTGACAAATCTCAAACTCTTACTATGTCTCTCCGAAAAGATCGACTGGACAACCCTCCCATCTACTTTCTCAACAATCCTCTCCAAGAAGTTCTGTCGCTGAAGATTTTGGGTCTCACTATCTGCCATGATCTTTCTTGGGAAAACCACATTTCCAAGCTTGCCTCCAAAGCCAGTCGCCGACTGGGCATCCTCCGTCGTGCGAAGTCCTTCCTAGGCACACCTGAGCTCCTCACCACATACAAGGCTTTCATCCACAGCTCAATGGAATACTGTTCTCCCCTATGGGCTGGTGCTCCTGCCTCACACCTAGCTCGGCTTCACGCTGTTGAAACCAAAGCTTTCAGAATCATTGGAATCTCCCGCGATGAAGCTATCTCGGAGGGCGTTTCTCTCACTCACCGCAGGCAGGTAGGTGGTCTTTCTGTCTTCTACCGACTCCTCTCCGGCCTTGCTCCCCCAGCTCTCTCTGTGCTCTGTCCCCCAAATATTCCTACAGGTCGCACAAGATCTGCCAGCAACCCTCTGATGGTTAAACTGCCGAAATCTCGGCTCTCTGCTCACCTTCACTCTTTCATTCCTCTTTTCTCCCGCCTCTGGAACAAACTCCCACACTCCCTTCAATCCCACTCCTCCCTCCAGGTCTTTAAAACAGCTGTTCACCACCATCTCTCATCTTCCCCCATCCAAAACCTTGATCTTTTCTACCCCCACTAATTCACCCCAGATCCACCTTGTTTGAAATTCCAACTTCTTTCCTGGAAGTCCTCGCAGTGTCCATATGTTTTATACCTCTCCCACCCCCCCCCTTCCCATGCCTCCCCCCCCAAAGCCCTCTCCCTCCCACAGATCTCTCGATGTCTCCATGTCTCTCGGTCCCCGCTCCCGATGTTATTTGTTTTATGTGTCGGTTTGTCTTTCTGTGTGATTAATGTTCGCTCTTTCACGAGCCTCGATCTTGTATACAAAAAACAAAAAAAAACAACTGTATTTCCATATATCTCTTCCATCTTCCTTTCATTCCATCTGGGTACACAACGATTTGTCCCACTTCATCCTTCAAGCAACTCACCCCATCAGATCACACCTCTCTTTCGCTATCTGCTTTGCAATCCTGAATACCGCTCTCTGACCCTCTACCGAATCCAAGCGTTCTCCGAACATTTTCCTCCATGCCTCATGTGCTTTTGCTTCCTCTTTCTTTGCAGCCTTCTTTGGCTGCCTTATAACTTTCATCCTCTGCCTTTTCTGCCCCCGTACCCATCGCCTTCTGCCACTCCTTGAACTTCTTCCTCTTCTCGTCAATCTTCTTTCCAACTTCATCATCCCACCACCATGTTTCCGAGTGCCTCGGTGGTCCTTTTGTCCATCCACATACCTCACCAACGGCTCCCAACAGACTATCTTTCATTGACATCCAACCACTTTCAAGCTCAACCACATCATCCTCCACCATACTCAGCCTCTCTTTTAATGCCTCCCTCACTGTCACCTCTTTCAACCTCCACACCTGCATTCTCGGTTGGTACTTCACCCGCCGAGCTCTCCTCGCACCTTTCACCCTTATGTCGCAGACAACCAAGTGGTGCTGTGAAACAGCCTCCTCCCCCGGGATCACCTTTGTGTCCCGGAGGTGCCCCCTATCTCGCCTACGCACCAGCAGGTAGTCAACGGTTGTCGTCGACCCACCTGACGTGTATGTAACAAGCTTATTATCCTCTTTCTGGAACTGAGTATTACAAATCAACATATCAGCTCCATCAGCAAATTCCAAAATCCTTTCACCTTCTCCATTTCTCACACCATATCCGTAACCCCCATGAACTCCCTCAAAACCGTCCATACTCCTTCCCACATGTCCATTTAGGTCTCCTCCTACCACAACAACTTCCTCATCTTTCACGTTTTCCATCAGCTTCTCTATAGCACACCAGAACTTGCCCTTCTCTTCATCGCTCCGACCAACCTGTGGAGCATATCCCGAGATGATGTTCACCAAGAGCTTTCCAATCATCATTTTCACCAGCATCAACCTTTCACTCACTCTAGTCACACTCACCACACTGTCTACAAACTCCTCAGAAAACAGGACACCAACACCATTCACGCCCTCCGGCACCCTTGCCACACAAACTTGTATTTCTGTCCCTGCCTACCCTTCACCATTCTCACACCACTTCCCTTCCATCTCGTCTCCTGCACACAACATATGTCCACTCTTCTTCTGATCAATACTTCCACCACTTCTCCTGATCTCCCTGTCATTGTCCCTACATTCCATGTCCCAAATCTCAGAAACCGATCTCCACGTCGGGCATCAGACGTTTCGTCGTCATAATTGGAGTGATTTCCACCCTTGCTCCGATCGGGTTCCCCACCTTGAGTTTTGACGAGAGGGAGTGGGGTCCCCCACGGGGTACTTCGGGCTGTACCCTGCCCATATGTAGTCGTAATTGTCATGGTTCTCTTTTTGAGGCAATGTTTTTATGGCCGGATGCGCTTCCTGACGCCAACCCTTTTAGTCGCCTCTTACGACACGCAGGGATACGGTGTACCTATTCTAAACCGGGGTTACACACCGGGTACTACAATCCACAATATAAAACATAAACTAAAATCTCATCAAGCACTTTGGTCAAAGAATAAGATTTTGGCAACCCAACTTCCGGAGTGAATCAGTTTATTCACAGGAGTTACAGTATCTGCCGATCAAGCAGTCGGAGCCGCTTTTGAATCTGCAGCCTCACCCAACATGAGACTGGAAGATGCAGGTATGGTATTGCGTCGTTACGTCATTGATTCATTCGGAGAATCTCAAGAACATCCTTGGACCACCATCTCCAGATAATTTGCTCTCAAACGCTGTTTCACCACTGGTTCAGCTTGGGAAGTTTCTTACAAGCTTCAAATATCTGGCAAGCAAGGCCGTGCTCAACTAACCAATACAAAGGAAAGGTTGGTGAATTCTATTGGCCAAGACATTTGCTATGCAGTTAGTATTGGCCGACGGAAAATGCCTAAACATCTCCTCTCGGGTATGACTGTTAGGCACATCACATGACGTGCTGAGGTAGTGAGTATTCTCAACCACTTTGGGCCTTGTGTATCATATTCGACAACATGAAAATGACTCCTGTAACAGCCATGCCCGATAAAGCAAATCCCAAAAAATAAATAATAAACTAAACTGAAGGGCAATGAATATGGATTATATTTTATTATTTGCTAGGGTTTTTATTGAGGGTTTTTTATGTATAAAAAAAAAAAAACACCTTTAGAGGCCATTTTTCCCCGCAAGCGGGGGTTGGCCTTTTTCGGGAACTGTGGTTGTTGTTGTTTTTCGGTCCCCTTTTTGAAGCAATGTTTTACGGCCGGATGCCCTTCCTGACGCCAACCCTTTTTGCCGCCTTTAACGACAAACAGGGAATTACCAGTGAACTGGTACTCAATTAGCCGACCTCGGAAGGATGAAGCAGGCTGAGTCACCCCCCTGGCGTTAATTCAGCGCATTGACCGGGATTCGAACCCAGGATCCTAGGATCCTAAGCCGGCACCCTAGCCGCTAGCCCAACACCAGGGTTTTTTTATGTATGAAAGTACATATTCAAAATTGTTCAGTTTTATAGCTTTCACTTCTGTTTATTTAATTGTGCATAACTGTATTTGCTGATGTAAGATGATAGTTCAAGGATGATGTGGCCTAATTTTTACCTGTGACATGTCGCAGGTCTACAAGAGCTTCACGTTGCTGATACGTGCTGAGGTTATTATTGTGGGTTGATTTTTGAAATGTGCACCCATTGGAGGATAGCTGCCAAACCACACCCACATCTGTCGCTTGACTCCACCCATCATAGTGTCGAGATGAAGTTATATGGCTGCCATCTTGCTTCCTGATGGGCCTAACACATTGCATTCCATTTTGACAACCTCGGAAGGATGACAGGGTAGTCAACCCGATCCTTCCCAAATCAGATCCCTTCTCCTTCTCACCCCATTCCCTCCCCTCCCACCAGGACTCCAACCCCTGCCCTCCCAACTCCGACGCTACACCAACCCTCCGGACTCACATCCCACTCCTTCCCCATCCCTTCCCCTCCATCCTCCTCTTCAATTTTCTCTATTTGTACATTATGTGCCTGACAGTGGATTGGCAGAGCCCAACATCTTTGGAAATGGTTTTGTAACCGTTTCGAGACCAATGAGCATCGACCACTCCTTTTCTGAGGTCCTCAGAAATCTCTTTTGATCAGGACATGACACGCTTCCACAAACCTGTGTGGTGAAGACCGGACTCTGGTTGTGACGAACAAGGTGTATGTTTTTCACATAGGGCAGGGCCACCCAAACACACTCCTGATTGTCATCGAATTGATTGAAACACCTGACCATAATTACTCCATTAATTGAGCTGATTAACTTGGAGGTTCGCCCACTTTTTCCGACAAAGAAATTGAATGTTGCATCATTTTGCTCAATAAATAACTGAAAAAAGTATATTTTTGTGTGCTATTTGTTTAATCTTACCTCATATATTATTTGGACTTAGGTGAAGATCTGATCACATTTTAGGTCAAATTTATGCAGAAATACTAAAAATTCTAAAGGGTTCACAAACTTTTTCTCACCACTGTATTTCATATTAACTGAAACTTGAGAACTGCAAAAGCAAGCTGACGACAGTTTTCGCAAATGATTTGATATTGTTACGGTTTGTGACCTTTTTCTTCTTCCTTCCCCCACACCCCCCTGTGAGTTAGACCAAGTGGTTTGGTCCATGGGTATAAAGCCTATGATTGGCTATGGGGCAGGGGAGTGAGTGGCCATTTTGGGAGAGGGCTTATGGCAGAGTGCTTTTTCGGGGGGTTGTGGAGTGTCCAGCTGCAATCTCTCTACCTGAAGGGTGACGTTGATCGAACTCTTGCTGCCTACCACTGGGGCCTGCCTTGGGGCCTACTCGTGGACTTGCCTACTCCTACCCTCTTGTGCAGGGCATGCACTGGGGCCTACCACTGGGCCTGCCCTGGGGCCTACTGTTGGGCCTGCTGTGAGGCCTACTACGTGGCCTGCTGTGGGGCCTATTACTGTGCCTGCCGTGGGGCCTACTCTTGGACCGGCCTACTCTTGGACCGGCCTACTCTTGGGACCTGCCTACTCTTGGGACCTGCCTACTCTTGGGACCTGCCTACTCTTGGGACCTGCCTACTCTTGGGACCGGCCTACTCTTGGGACCGGCCTACTCTTGGGACCGGCCTACTCTTGGGACCGGCCTACTCTTGGGACCGGCCTACTCTTGGGACCGGCCTACTCTTGGGACCGGCCTACTCTTGGACCGGCCTACTCTTGGACCGGCCTATTCGGGTTTTTCCCTCTCTTCTCCCTTCTTTGTTTTATGTGCAGGAAGAGATTTTCGTGTGATAATCCATAAATAAAGACAGTGTGATTGAAGGCTTGGTTTGGTGTGCTTCAGGCCGTAACAATATATTTATGAATGTGCGTTGTAGCAACACATCCGGTGGTCCATCATACCTAACAAGTAACCAGATTGTGTTCAACATCATTTTCCTGGGGGGAGCTTAAGAAGAACAAAATAATTTTTAAATCTTTAGACATTTGCATGCTTTGTTCATCGAGTACATTGCAGAAGCCTCCGCTGCCCTGGAGACCATGGCCTGATGCTGAGGTGAACCTTACAGGGTGAATATGGGAATGGGCAGGTGGTTTGGCCATCGCCATGACTGCCTGGCACAGAAATACTAAGCTGCCGTTAACGGAATCCAATTCACAAACGCCCACACTCAAGTCCCAGCATTCCTAGAAAAAAAAAAAAGAAGATTGCTGCAGTGAATATTAAAATGAGAGGTTGTGCAACATGGAAAATACTAAGCTAGCATCCCCAACAAACCTTTGGCCTGCAGGAAGTATGGGCGTTCAGGACAATCGTCTAAGTGGGAGAACTGTCCAAGTTATCTGTCAAGTCCGTGATTCCTCGGGCTGTTTGGGCTTAATGGCTTCCTCCTGTGCTCCCTGTCAGCCCAGAGGGAGCCCGAGTTGAAAACAGCCTCCCACAGTCCTGCCCACGGCCATGCCAGGTTTAACAAAAGGCACCAAGTCCCCTCCACATGCCCCTCCCTTTCCTGTCCTCATCATTCACATGCACACAATAGGAAGTGGGTTATTTATAAACCTCGATGGATTGATTTAAATTCGGTCTTGTTGCTACAACAGCAAGCATTAAGGTTTGACAAATTAAAATTGTCCACTAATTACAGATTCTTCAAAGAGTAAATTCACAAGGAAATTGTATATTTATTTGTTTAAACCTAAAATTGAAAAGTTTGTGTCAGCTAGACGTGTACCCAGCATACCCGCTGTAAATCAACCTGTTAAAAGTATTTTGGAGTTTTTATTATCAGATGTGGCTTCAATTGTAAACGATTGGTGAAATAGTTTAAGGGAGCATTACACTGAACACAGTAAAAACAACACAAAATCACAGTAATGCACTTTTTGATAAAATGTCTTGATTGAAAATATGCAAAACTATATATGTACATGTTGCTTGATATATGAACATTACATTGGTATACATTACATAGCATTATATTATGCATGGTTACCATGGTAACCAGATGCATACAAATGATGAATTACCACTTTTCAGCTTATATCTTCTCTATGACAAGTCCATTTACGTTCAAACTTGGTACATATATACAATACTAGGAAACAAACATTTTAATTGATGCATTTGTATAATTGGCATTTCGTGTTGCCATGGCAACCATTAATCGTCCAATGAGAATTGACATCCTTTAAATTAAAAACCCAAGGTCATAATACAATAAAACTCTATTAATATCTTTGTTGGGTCATTATCAATATCTGTGCCAAATTTGAAGTGAAAAGAATTAAGAATTCCAAAGTTATAGGGGAAAATGTAAACTAATATTATGTAAACACACATTTGCTGTAAGTGGCCATTGAAATCAGGATTCCGTTTCCTATACATTGAAATTACAATTGTGTACAATGTTTGTCCATTATTTCATGAATCTGGAGTTCACTTTGCAAGTTGTTTCAAATTTGCAAGTTTGCAACTTTGCAAATAATGCCCCCTTAAGGGAGAGACTGCTCAATGATCAGGGTCTCAATAGACAGCTCAATAATTTCTGCACCAAATATTTATCAGCTGGCAGGAGCATGGGCAACTTCACCAGTGTTATTCACAGGTCTTCACCATTACAGGTGCACTTCTCGCACTGAGATTGTTGGAATAGTTATGATGCATAACCCTCACTCGGTTAAACGTAGACCTGATGAGGCAATCGAGTCGAGAGACGAAATCTTATTTGACTATGCTTCCTATGAGCTTCCAAAACCATGGAGTTATCATACTGCTCATCCCAACCAATCACTGTACTTAGGGGTTGGCTGTGACATTCAAACAACACCTCCGCCTCCTCCATGATGAACGATTTCCAAGTCTATAACAACCTAAGTCACACATCTACAATGCCGAAAGTCAAATGCAAGTAAATTCTTAAACATCCAGGTGTATTTACACACATGCACTCAGATACAATTAAAAGTTCCAAACTGGCATTCCCTGTCATACAACAAAACAATGTGTGTTGTGTACAATCACGTACCAAGCCCTATGCAGAGTATCGGTGATGCTGCAGCAGCTACTCGCCCCCAAAAAAAAAAGCATAAAAAATAAATTATATATATATATATATTGTTGCGGTTTTGCAATAAAGGCAAACCCATTATAGTTAATTGCACGGCAACATGTAGCCTGCAGTAGTTAGTTATTTCTTATTAAATGTAAAGATTAATTCCCTTCCCATTGTGTAATAATTAAAGCAGATATGCGTTGTTAGGCAGGATTCCAAACCCCTCGTACTGGTGAAAGAAGACGTTGGTTCGGGTGCAGGGAGGCATGGCTAAGAATACAGTCCACGTGATCAACCGCGGCTGTGGTGGGCGTGGCTAACAGAAAAGCCCACATCACCATCAGGTAAACCAATGGGAGGGCGTATATACATGACCAGCAAAGCTCCAATGACATCGTGAGCATAAAACCTTCCAATGAGAGGTCGTGGAACATTCGAGAAGGAGGCAGGGCTGAATGACCCACGTGACCAACCTCGGCCAATGGGAGGCTGTGGAAACTTCTAGATTCTAGAAGGACATTCCACCCGATAAAGGTCTGTGCCCATCGTCATTCTAGCTCTCTCTCGTCGTTCGTCTGGAAGCTGGCTGTCCGACGTGCTGGTTCGTTCTTCCTGCGCTGAAATTCATCCATCCTGGATCATCGTTCGTGCGGACCTCCTTCAAGCTGCGCATCCGGATCGATCCGTGCTCTGCGCAGGGGAGCTGTCAGACCCAAGTCAGCTTCGGCACGTCCATCGGTACGAGTTTAACCGGTGTGATTCATTCCCGTCTGTGTGTGAAGGTGCCTGTTGGGATTAGGCTGGGTAAGAATTGCTAAGTTAAGCCTGCCTCTCGTCTCTTTTTCTGTGCCTTGTAAATAAAAGGAGGGTACATTTTGTTGTTTTCAACTTGTTCGTATCGTCTTTTCTTTATTGGCCGAGCATCGTCCGAAACCGAATTTGACTACTCAGTCAGGCCCATCAACACGCAGGATAAAACCCCAATTCGCCCCATGCAAAACCGCCTGGCACACTCTATCAGAATTGGGTGTGAATTGCGAGGGGGTTCAATACCCGGTCTTTCTGGCCGCATGTCTTTGAAGGTATTTGGGTGTAGTGACCAGTAACCCTTCGGAGCATGGCTGGGAGATTGGCGATTGAAGTTGCTTCGCAACCAATCAAACACGAGTTTAGTCGCGGCCGGCAGCCTGTGGACCCGGAGTCTGAGGGGAAACGGGGTGATAACCCCCCCCCCCTTCCTCCCTTAGTACGTCGACAGACACAGGATCCACAATAATATATATATATATATATTGTTACGGAAATGGAGTACGGCGCTCCCCTTAGCGGGGGGGGGGGGGGGGGGTTAATCCCCCTTCTATTTGCACTGGCCGTCTCCGATCCTGAAGCTACCCCGCTCCCCTGTGGGGTGGAATTGCCCGAAGTGATTGGTCAAGGGATTCCCGTACACCTCCGGCAATCCCTCCACAAGGCAGGTGGGTAACTCCGCTCGAACCGCGGACAAGATGTTATTTGCCAAGCGGTTTTTAGCAGCCCGCGGTTCGAGCCATTTAACAAAGACTAACCCGATTAGAACCGTTGGCCAAAATCGCACCACAGGTATTCAATGTGGAAACCTCTAAAACGAACGGATGTGAAGGAAAGAAGGCAAAGGTAGGAAGAACACAGCTATTTATTAACTAATTATGTACACAATCAAAGAAACCAAGGGAGAAGGAAAGATACGAAAATAATTACAGAAGAGGAAGAAGACACAGTGCAATTCTAGCTTATCTATACAGGCTTAACTTATTCCCCAGACAACACAGACAGACAGACGACAGTCAGACTTACACTAATGGGGGTAGATGGATGCCAGGGATCGATGGCATGGGAAGGCAGAGAAAGGGCCAGGCAGATGGTAGGCGTCGAGGTCCGGCTCCAAGCGCGCGCTCAGATCCACGCTTTTGGGGTCGAGGCAAAAACCCGGCAAACAGCTCCGCGTGTCATTGGACGCGACCAGACAATTATATAGCAGGGAGAAAGTTGGTATGTTGCATACGCAATTCTCGGCCGGGCAATCCCCGTGGCCCTCTTTCTGCCGCTCACCCCTGCTCGCTCCACTCGACCTCAACCGAACTTGCAATTCGTCCTCCCTCTCTCGTCTGGCCCCTTACGAATCTCTCCCCCTCAATCATCTGAGGTGGGGGCGTCGCGCCACGGGTTAAATGACACGCCCGACCAAGCCATACGCACTGATTTGTGGTTGGTCATCCGGGGCTCCACCCTTGATGACGAGGTCCGCACGCCCGTAATGTAGCTCCTCCCCCTTCTTCTCCGAGGCCTGACCACATGCGTAATGGAGGTTTTGGGGCGTTTCGAGCGAGCCCCAGCCAAAGGGCAGCGAACGCTGCCGGCAATTGCGTTTTGGTGGCAATTGAAAGGGGATTCTACCTTATTTCATTTGGTGCAATGCAGAGTCAACTAATGGGAAACAGAGCCTTAAACTGGAACACATAATAATGATATAACTATTTAGAAGGGCCTATGATTTTCTACGTGTGTGCGATGGACTAACTAAAAGGACGACCTTTGATCTTTACACAAATCATTACCTTATTTACAGAGGGTGTATTTACAACAATTTCACCAAGTGCAGGGTTTCCCAAATCTGCAACACGGCACCCTCATCCTCCAGGCACGTCCAGGGCCTATAAAACTTTACTTAATGTGACATGCAGGTGTAATTCCCTCTACAATTAATCTGACCCTTAGTGTGACAGTTTTAAAACACAAATAAGTATGTCCCGCTGTTGCATTGCACCCTGCCTAACAGATTTACGCCCACAGGATAACCGAATTGCGGAATGGTTTTCAAACTACACATGAATGGTGGGGAGCATTATTTACAAGTGACGCTATTTTGATTATTTACAAAACTGCAACCCAGGACCTGTGATTTTCCTCTTAAGGGAAACAAAAAGACAAAATCCTGTGGGAGGGGAGGAGACAGCATGCATTGCATCAACGCACCAGCACCAATAAAGAGCACCAAAACACCATAAAGCACCAGTCAGTGCACAGTCACCACAGTTCAATAAAACAAACAAACACACTGTTGGTGGTCTTGTTCTTCTGCTTCCTCTGCTGGCCGTTGTCGTTCCTGATGTTGTCTTTCTTGTTCTTCTTGCTTGCGGCCTATTTGGTGGAAATAAAAAGGCACACAACGCATCCATTTTTTATTTATGGCCAACAGGGGCCGACTATGGGTGGTTCACCTGTATGGCTTGGTGCCACCTCACCGAGGTCCGCAAGCAAGATCTCCCTTGGGCCATCGTGGCTGGTCCCAGCAGAGAGGCTAGGCCCCAATACGTGGGGTCCACGAGTGGTGCTTGGCCATAGTACTGTGGGCCATATGGTGGTGCTCGGCCACAACAACGTGGTCCATAAAGTGGTGCATCGATGCAAGCAGCTGGTTGCGGGACTTTCGGGCACACAGATGCGGCCCCCCCCCCCCGCACGCTCCCCTCAGTGCCCAGAGAGCACGATCCTCGGTTGGGAGAAGGAAGACAGAGAAGACAGGTTAGCGAGGGGTAAGGTCACCAGGGTACACATCAACAAAGGCAATGCAAGGTGAGTTGCGCACGGAGAGCGAAGTGAGAAAGCTCGTCCCTACCGTATGCCACCCCCCCCCCTTGTCACCTACTCCACCCTTGCCCTTACCCATATTTACAACAATTTACAATTCGTCTCTACCGTCACGTCTTCCCCATATCTCCCCTAATACCAAATTCGTCACAATCTCTCAAACCAAATTTGCCATAAATTCAAATTTCTCATCAATTCCTCTTTAGGAGGAAGAGGTGGAACATCAGCACAATGTCACACCCACGTCGTGATGTGTCTCATCCAATCCAAACATTTGCAAAAAATACAAAATAATCAAAACATGGCATGGTGGGGAGTTCTGTCACCTCAGGTGAGTGGATGTAGATGGTGCGAGGAGATTTCAATTCTAACTATTCCGTAAATGACATTAACCATTTTACACTACCCGGGGTCTTTCCCTGCCAATCCATTGGCCATCTTACACTCAATGCGGTTTTAAGAACCAAATTCACATTGACCAAACTGTGGTGCTCATCAATATGGGGTCTCACTCCCCCGGTTCAACTCCCTGTGCCTTTGCACAATTTCAGGACTGAGACGTGCGGCTCTCCCAACAGGTCTACTTACCTGTGCGCCTCCGCCACTGAAGTTGCCTCCCGAGCATACCTGCTCCTCGCTAACCTACCTGGGGAAGGCCCTCCCTGGCGCTTACCCCCCTCGGTGCCCTCTCTGGCACTGGGCTACCCGGGTCCTTCCTCTGGATCCTCGGGCCCCATTGAACTCTAACTGGCTCCCAGAGCCTACCTGCGGCCTCACCTGGCCGACAGACTACCAGTGGCGGAGCGCTCAACCAACCATCCCTTTAACAGGCCACACGCCCAGTCTTTTCCACATCACTAATGCACCCATCCAAACACCATTCTTCCACACGCACCACAGATGCCAATATCCAACCACAATTTACCTATACCCTCTACCTAACTCTTAAACTACCCTCCCCGGGTATTCGTGATGGGGGTCCATCCTCCCCATACACTCCTTCGCACCATCCACTCCACTCCACAGTTTCCACCATACTCACTCCACGCCATCCATTCCATACTCCATTTATTCCAGACCATTTATTCCATACAACCATGCTCACCTGTTCACTTGCACACCTGTGCAATCACACCTGGTGCTTCCTGCACCCTCCTTCCTCCAGGACCATTTGCTCAACACAACACACAATCACCATTACTCAGTCATACACTGCTCCGTACACTTTCAATTCTCGAAACCATTGCCTCAGGCACCCAGATTTTCCCATGCTTACACACACATCCTTCCCGAGCATTGCCGAGCAATTCCTCATTTGATCAATATCAAGATTCTCACACACACGGCATCATCTGTTCTACCTGGTGCCCTTCTAACTTGGTGCTCCCCGTCTTCCCTTTAAACTAAGCACATACCACGTCATTAACAACCATTCTAACCTCTCTACGTCCCCGACTACCTGTACAATGTCGCTACTTACCTGTACAGTTACCTATGGTCATTTTTCTAGATCCCTATACATTATCCAAACCCTCCCTCGGCTTGGTTTCCACCGCCATACCCCATAGCTAGTGCTCATGTGCCCCGTGATGGAAGGGATGGTGGATTGGCCATCCCTCCACCTCGGGCATCTTCCATTATCAATTTTGCCATCCAATTTTCTGCAAATCAAAATTTGCCAATCACTGCCAATCATTTTACCAATCATCAATTTGCCAATCATTACTGCCAATCCTATGCACTATTCTCAATTTCGGATCCAAAACACTATCATCATCACAGTCCGCTATATCTGAGCCTCTCGGTACATCATTACCTCATTAAAACTCGGCTTTGCGAAGCCGAGCAAAGAATTCGGGTAGTTTGGTCGCCTGCAGGTTGAGTCCGTCCGGCATTCGGTTCAAGGGAGGCGGCATGCTCGGCCCGAGATTCCACGCACCATCTCGGCACAGAACCTTTCGGTCTCCGGCCCGATGGCTCGATCCCGCCTGGCCGGAACGCCGCAACCACAAGGGGGCGCTGCTCCGGTCCCTCCTACCTGCCCTTGAACCGGACCGGTCGCTTTGCCCGGCAAAGCCCGGACTCAACCGTGCGGGGCGGAGCCAGGCCAGAATCCGCGCCGAGCCTCGCATCCAACAAAACGCACCGTGCCCCGAGTGCTCGCGTTGGCTATCCGTCGCCCTAAACGCTGCCCCGTTTAACGTTGATGCCTTACTCACCTGCTCACACGCATACGCGACCCGTTTTACACTCACCAAGCCCGGCGTTCCAACGCCGCCCGTACATTCCACACACTCCGTCCATTCCACCACCCACTCCCTGTTACACACCACACCTCTCGCGCACCCTCTTGCGCACACTCGTCGTTCGCACACTTCGTTCCACACCTCTCCTCCGTTATGTCCTCCGTAACACTCACCATGGGCGTGCACTCCCGCATCCACCCACTCACGCGCTTCAATGGGCTCTCCCGCACCCGCGCCACAACCAACTCAGGTGTGCTTTCTCGCACACTCTCGCTGTCCATCCCAAGCGTGCATCCTCGCACCCGCTCCTCCACTAACTCACTCTCCGGGTCACTCTCACCCTCGCACGTACACTCCGTATCGCTCTCACTCTCTGTGTCACACTCCGTACACTCCGACGTGCATTCCCGCTCGCACTTGGTTTTACCCCCACACTTTATAACACACTCACTCGCCGACGCACACTTTTTCCTCACACGAGTGCCATTTTCTCTCACACCACGTCCCACGGACCTCCCACAAACGCCCGGGTGCCATATCGACCCCAATCGCGCGACAATTCTTTTCGCGCCAAACACTCTGCTGAAAAACCTCTTAGCACCATACACAGCCCGTCTCACCTTCGGGGTTCTTCTTCCTCCCTGCTCCAACACCTGCAAATCTTTATAAGGAATAATAAGCACAGCATCGTGATGTGAGCACAGACTTTGGGCAATTTCCATTCCTTCCTCCAACTGTTGCTCTTCTAAGTCTGTCGTCTCTACAATATCAATTCCCACTACTTGTTTTTCTTTGTTCACCTCAACGACCGCTGGCTTTAATAAAATGTTCTCTACTTCAGCGGTCGCCGGCTTCCCTAAACCCCAGGTCGCGATCTCTATACCCGTCATTTTACCCGCGCTTTGCTCCGCCTCGCTCAACCAGCGCTTCTCGACCTGCTTTACCTCGTCGCATACCCCTGGGACCTGCTCGCCCAACCTGCGGTCTCTGTCCCTCTCCGCTTCCCTTACCTCATATGTGGCTTGCCCCCTCGCCAACCCCTCATTAATTTATTTGGCTTGGCCAATTATGCCCCCCAGTTTGTCCCCTAATCTGCTTCCGAATCCCTCCAATTTGCTTCCCAACTTGTTTCCTACTCCTCCCACTTTGCTGTTTAATCCCTCACATTTATTGTCTAAACCCTCAAATTTGTTGTCTAAACCCTCAAATTTGTTGTCTAAACCCTCCAATTTGTTGTCTAAACCCTCCAATTTGCTGTCTAACTTCCCAATTTGGTCACTGGTACCCCTTGCTTCGTCCCTCATTGCTCCAATTTGGTTTCCCATATCATTTCTCAATTTCTCACCCATCTTTAGCATGAGGGCCTCCATTTGCACCATGAAGAGGTTCAAATTCACCGGCGCCGCAGGCATGGCTGCCGCACCCACGCGCGTGGCGCCATTTTGTGCGCTTCCAACCTCGTGCGCGCCGCCGCCATCTTGTGCGCCTGAAACCTCCGCTACCGAATACGTATTGCCTTCCTCCATTACTCCCAAATCCTCCCCTTGGTCCTGGGTCAACTCTACCTCTTCTTCTTCTACCCCACTGGCATCCGGTCGCCTTGATTATCCATGGCACGATTTTTAATTTGGAATATTAATAATAATTTCGGCCGCTTGTAATTTTGAGTGCGTTAAGCGCACTTCGGGTCCGAATCTCACTCCCAGACACCAATTGTTACGGAAACGGAGTACGGCGCTCCCCTTAGAGGGGGGGGGGGGGGTAATCCCCCTTCTATTTGCACTGGCCGTCTCCGATCCTGAAGCTACCCCGCTCCCCTGTGGGGTGGAATTGCCCGAAGTGATTGGTCAAGGGATTCCCGTACACCTCCGGCAATCCCTCCACAAGGCAGGTGGGTAACTCCGCTCGAACCCCGGACAAGATGTTATTTGCCGAGCGGTTTTTAGCAGCCCGCGGTTCGAGCCATTTAACAAAGACTAACCCGATTAGAACCGTTGGCCAAAATCGCGCCACAGGTATTCAATGTGGAAACCTCTAAAACGAACGGATGTGAAGGAAAGAAGGCAAAGGTAGGAAGAACACAGGTATTTATTAACTAATTATGTACACAATCAAAGAAACCAAGGGAGAAGGAAAGATACGAAAATAATGACAGAAGAGGAAGAAGACACAGTGCAATTCTTGCTTATCTATACAGGCTTAACTTATTCCCCAGACAACACAGACAGACAGACGACAGTCAGACTTACACGAATGGGGGTAGATGGATGCCAGGGATCGATGGCATGGGAAGGCAGAGAAAGGGCCAGGCATATGGTAGGCGTCGAGGGTCCGGCTCCAAGCACGCGCTCCGATCCACGCTTTTGGGGTCGAGGCGAAAACCCGGCAAACAGCTCCGCGTGTCGTTGGACACGACCGGACAATTATATAGCAGGGGAAAGTTGGTATGTTGCATACACAATTCTCGGCCGGGCAATCCCCGTGGCCTTCTTTCTGCCGCTCGCCCCTGCTCGCTCCATACGACCTCAACAGAACTTACAATTCATCCTCCCTCTCTCGTCTGGCCCCTTACGAATCTCTCCCCCTCAATCATCTGAGGTGGGGGCGTCGCGCCGCGGGTTTTATGACACGCCCTACCAAGCCATACCCACTGATTTGTGGTTGGTCGTTCGGGGCTCCACCCTTGATGACGAGGTGTGGGCCACGCCCATAATGTAGCTCCTCCCCCTTCTTCTCCGAGGCTTGACCACGTGCGTAATGGAGGTTTTGGGGCGATTCGAGCGAGCCCCAGCCAAAGGGCAGCGGACGCTGCCGGCAATTGCGTTTTGGTGGCAATTGAAAGGGGATTCTACCTTATTTCATTTGGTGCAATGCAGAGTCAACTAATGGGAAACAGAGCCTTAAACTGGAACACATAATAATGATATAACTATTTAAAAGGGCCTGTGATTTTCTACGTGTGTGTGATGGACTAACTAAAAGGACGACCTTTGATCTTTACACAAATCATTACATTATTTACAGAGGGTGATATTTACAACAATTACACCAAGTGCAGGGTTTCCCAAATCCGCAACAATATATAATTATATATATATAAATAATTATGTATATATTGCTGCGGTTTTGAGATTGGCACATTGAAGGCATTAAAGGTTAATGGTTTGTCCCCCATAGTTAGTCACATGAGCAACATATAGGCCCATTTGTAGTATAGTTATGTCTTAGTATGTGTAAGAATAGGCCATTTCCCCTCATAGTACCTGCGTTGTGTAAAGACAGGAGAGTAGGCCCCATTCATTTTGCATCCACCCTCCAATTCTACCTCTATGGGCGTAATCCATCCCGCGCCACATTTGGCTGTCCCCTAGTCAAGCGAACACGAGGTAGGCCTAAAAAGGTGGGGGCGGCGTTGAGGTCGGGAGTGGCAGAGGCGATGACGGTAAAAGCCACCAGCCAATCAGAGCTCTAGTGGCATGGCGTGAGAGGGCATGGTAAAGCGCGTCTGGTGAGTTCCAGAAGGTTCATGGGGCATGCCTATATAACCCGCTGTGCAAAGCCCTCGAAAGGACTCTCAAGTGGAGAGCGTTAAAGGACTTGAAGGACTTGTACCAGTGGTGAAAGGACTTGTTGGGAGGGACCTGCTCGTAAAAGACTTGCAGAGAATACGCGCGTTGTTTGAGGACTTGCAGAGGATACGCGCCTTGTTTGAGGACTTGCGCAGAGAGAGAGAGAAGAAGAGGCGTTGAACCGTACAGGTACGCGGGTGCAGCCAGACGCGCCGGTAACACATATAGTGCATTTCCAGCCATGCGAGTAAGTGCGGCCATAGCCGCAAGTGAATAACCGCCAGCCGCACCAAAGTCCGCTCCATACCAATTCGCCCCGTGATAACCCGCTCCGTTCAGACGACATGCGGAGAGCTCCTGCTTTCACCTACTTCCATCTCCAAGGGACGTGTCGGGGACTGGAGAGAACTGCACGAGAGACATCCCTGGGCGAGCTGGTGAACATCATCCTATCCTGCTCATCAGCAATCCCCATGTGAGTGTGTGTGAGACGGGCCCGTTTGTCCAGGGGTATTAAGAATATGACTGTATAAGCTGCTCTGTGTCTCTTCATCCTGTACTGTACATATGTGTGATAGTAATTAAACATTTGTTCTTTCTTCCTTCCAATTCGATCACCTTTGTGATTTCGCCATTGACGAAGCGTGGTACAAATCGAACCGCTTGAATTGGGGTCTAGTCAGTAATAATAGTGCGAATCACGTGTATGCAACCGCTCGGCGTATCACCAAGACATGTGGTTCATGCGGGGCTTATTTCCTCGCTTCCAGGGCAGCGCGAGTACTTAGGTAACAGCGAATTTGGTCCTTAAACCCTATTTAGCGCTGTCCGGAAGGGACGTAATAGGTCTCGGGTCACGCCAGGTCAGTCAAAGACAAGGGTATTAATCCCCCCCTTGGTAAGGGGGAGAAGGCCGGCGGCAGATCCGCAACAACATGTATATATATATATATATATATATATATATATATATATATATATATATATATATATATATATATATATATGTATATATTGTTGTGGTTTTTAGAACCCTCCACTTTGTAAATATCTGTAATATTCCCTTATAAATAATCCCCTGTAAATACTCCCATTTTTGGTGTAAAGGTCAAAGGTCGCACCCTAGTCAGGTCATATTGCAACACGTAGGACACCATAGGCTTCTTCTTTAGTTATCTCATTAGGATGTGTTCTAGTTAAGGATCTGTTTCCAATTGTTGAATCTGCGTTGCATTAATCAAATAACCTAGGCCCCTTCAATTACCCCCAATCTCTCTCTCTCTCTCTCTCCAAAGTGCCAGTAGCACCTAAAGGCGGGGCTTGTCCTTCCCAATACTGTCACATAATCTTATTGCCGTCGTCGCTGCCTTAGCGCTCGCTCCAAACGCCATTGAACATGCAGTCGGCTCGAGGAAAGAAGGGGCGGAGCCACGGGAAGAGGTGTGGCCTCACCCACGAGCCGTCGAGGGTGGAGCCAGTGAGCCCTCGCTGAACAACCAGGGCTGAGGTGAGCTCGTTAATGGGCGTCGCCCTATGAAGGCGGCTTGATTCCAACACGCGGTCATATAAGTGCGAGCGGGAAACCCTTTTAGGAAGATGCGCGAGGGGAGGCCATTGATGACGGACTGTGCCGGGGGATGCTGATTGTGAACGAACTGCGCGGTGAGCGCTCGATTGATTGTCACGCTGTTTGAGCGACCTGCACGAGGGTACTCTCTGAGACGAACGTTGGGCGAGAGAGAGTTGGCACGAAGATTACGTACGCGCATCCCAGTCCCCCGCATAATTATAAGGTCCGGTCGCGCGCCAACGACACCAGCTGCCTGCCATTCTTCACGGCGGACCCAGAGCCTGGAACCATCTGGTTGGACCCTTCTCTTCCTTCCCATCACCACCACCCCATTCGTGTAAGTGTGTTTGTATTGTCCTGGGCGTGTTATATAAGAGTGTATAAGGTTGCCCTATGTCCTTTTATTTCCTCCTTTTGTATATTCTTGCTGCCTTTCGTTTCCTCTTGTAGTGTAGTTAATAAATCATATTTGTTCTTTCCTTACCTTTTGGTCCTCTCGTCCGATCGACTTTGTCTTTTCCCCATTGGGTACCTGTGACATGATTAGAACCGCTCAGAATCGGGTTAGTTTTATTTCTGACGGCTCAAGCTTCGGATTGCTAAACTGCTCGGCAATCTTCCATCTTGTCCGTGGCTCGAGCAGAAGTATCGTCCTGCTTTGCGGAGAGGTTGGCAAAGGTATCTGGGAACCCGTTGACCAGTCACCCTGGTCAATCTCAACCCCGCAAAGGAGTGCGATATCTTCTAGGACTCGGATGGCCAGCTTAATAGATGAGGGGATTAAACCCCCCTCGGTAAGGGGAGCGCCGTAATCAGAGATCCGCAACAATTGGTGTCAGGAGTGGGATTGAAGCCCGAACCCAATTTTTAATCCACCCTAAAAAAAAATTTGGTCGAAATTACAAGCGGCCGAGATCTAGTATTAAAAACCAAATTTACATCGTGCCATGGATAATCAAGGTTATCGGATGCCGGTGGGGGAGAATGAGGAGGTAAATGAGGAGTTAGAGTCGACCCAGGACCCCAGGGAAGAGGTGGGAGTAATGCAGGAGGAAAGCAAAGAAGGTGCGTTAGCGGGGGTTGCAGGTGCACAAGATGGCGGCGCCTCGCACGTGGTCGCGGCAGCCGGGCCCGAGATGCCAGGGTACATGCGAGCCTTCATGGCGCAATTCATGAAGGAAGTAAGGGAAGTAAAAAACGAAACCCGGGAAACGAAAGAAATAATGGGCGCCCGAAAGAATGACAAAAATAAAATAAATGGGAGGATGGATGCAATGGGCGGTCGATTGGAAGAATTAGGGGCCAAATTTGAGGGCCTAGAAGTCAAATTGGGGGGATTAGACAGTACATTTGGGGGGCTAGAAGGTAAATTGGGAGGATTAGGGGCCCAATTGGAGGACATGAGTAGCCAAATGAATGAGGGGTTAACGAGGGTAAAAAGCAAGATGGAACCTCGGAAAAATCAAGTGAAAAGAATGAAGAACGGGTTAACGGGGTTTGAGGACAGTGGGTGGCCAGATAAAAGCATTGGGGAGAGACATAGACCGCAGGTCGAGTGGGAAGGGCGCACGGGTATGCGACGAGGTAGCACGGTGTGAGAGCGCGGAGAAAGTGAGGTGAAGCAAAGCACAGCCGGGTGGACCGGGATAGAAATCGCGACACGGGGTGTGAAAAACCCGACGGCCGCCGAATTGGACAAGGCAAATTCATGTGAGCCCACGGTCGTCGAGCTGAATAAAGAAAAGGAAATTATAGTCGAAAATGGGTTGGAAGAGACGCCGGCCTTAGAAAACCACTGGCAGGAGGAAGAAATGTATAATGTGCAAAGTCCGTGCTCGCATCATGATACCGTGCTTAATCCTTATAAAGATTTGCAGGTGGTGTTGGAGCGAGGAGGAAGAAGCGCCCAGGTGAGTCAGGCTGTATATTGTGCGGGGAGATTTTGCAGGAGAATGTTTGGCGCGAGAGGGTTTTTCACGTGCTTGGGATCGAGACGGCACCCGGGCGTTGGTGGAGGGTCCCTTGTGAGTTGTGTGAGAGAAAATGGCGCGCGTGTGCGAATGGCGCCGGAATGCGAGTGTGTTACCGAGTGTGAGGGAGAATGCATGACAGAGTGTGGAAGTGGGAGTGATTGTGAAACGGAGAGTGAGATGGATGGAGAGACTGTGCGAGAACGCACACCTGAGTTGGTTGTGGCGCGTGTGCGGGTGGGCACATCGGAGCACGTGAGTGGGTATGTGCAGGAGTGCACACCCGTGGTGAGTGTTACGGAGGACGTAACAGGGGAAGAAAGGTGTGGAACGGAGGTGTGTGTGATGATAGAGTGTGCAAGGAGAATGGGTGCGCGAGAGTGTGTGGTGAGCGTTATGAGTAGACCTGAGTATGGAGTGAAAGAGAATGCACGAGCGAGTATAGTGGTAAAATGCGTGGGATGTACGTGTGGCGTTGGAGCGCCGGGTTTGGTGAGTAAAGAACGGAACGAGTGGTGTGAGCATGCGAGTAGGGCATCGACGTTGACCGGGGCAGCGTTTAGGCTGACGGATAGCCGACGTGAGCTCTCGATGCATGGTGTTCGTTATGTGCTGCGGGAGCCGGCAGGGATCGGTGTCGCGTCGCTCCTGCTTGGGGCGCCGTGCACGATTCGGGCCGGGCGCCGCCCTGCACGGTCGAGTCTGCGCTTTGCCAGGCAAAGGGGCGGCCCGGTTCGAGAGGAAGGAGTAGGGGTCGGAACGGCGCTCCCTTGTGGTGGCGGCATTCCATCCGGGCAAGGCTGGGCAATCGCGCTTGGGAGCGCAAGGCCCCGCGCCGGGATGGTGCTTGGCGCCTTGGCCCGACGAAACCTCCTCCCCTGAATCGAATGCCGGACGGATCCAACCCACAGTAGACCAAACCACCCGTATTCATCGCGCGGCTTTGCGAAGCCGAGCTTTGAAAATGCATGGACGTACCGAGGAGGCTCAGATATAGGGGACTGTGATGATGATAGTGTTATTGTTTGAAATTGATAGGGAATTGGCTTGAAATTACTAGTGATTCAAAATTGGGAATAGTGATGGTTGGAAATTGATACCCAGTGTCGGGGGGTAGTATCCCTACCACCCCTCACATTTTTGGGGGCAAAGGAGCTATAGGATTTATGGGGTATGGCGGTGAAAACCTAGCCAGGGAGGGCTTGGTTATTGTTAGGGATCTAGAAATGACCATAGGTAACTGAGTTAAGTAGCGACATCATACCTGTAGTAGGGGACGTAGGTAGATTAGTTTGGATGATAATGACGTGGGATGTGCAATAGTATAAGGGAAGATGGGAAGCACTAAGTTAGAGGAAAACCAGGTAGATCAGATGATGCTGTGTGTGTGTAGGAAGTGATTGAGCAGAGTATTTTGAAAGGTGTGATTGTGCATTGAGTTGAGTGTATTGTATCTAGTGAATGCACCTGGAGGAAGGGAGGGTGCAAGTGCCACCAGGTGTGCAAGTGCCACCAGGTGTGCAAGTTCCACCAGGTGTGTGGGCACAAGGTGTGCAAGTGAAAGTACAGGTGAATGGAGAATGGTTGCATGGAATAGATGGCATGGAATGAATGGAGTACGGAATGGATGGTGTGGAGTGAGTAGTGTGGAATACGTGGAGTGGAGTGGTTGGTGCAAAAGGAGCGGATGGAGAAGATGGACCCCTTCACAAGTACCCGGGGAGGGTAATTTAAAAGTAGGTAGAGGGAGTAGGTAAATTGTGGTTGGATATTGGCATCTGTGGTGTTGGTAGTTGCACAGGAGTGTTGTGATTGGTGCATGAGTAAAGTGGAATGGCTGGGCGTGTGGCCTGTTAGTGAGAAAGATGAAATGGGCACTCCGCCACTGTTAGTATGTCGGCCAGGTGAGGCCGCAGGTAGGCTCTGGGAGCCAGTAGTTGTTCAATGGGGCCCGAGGATCCGGAGGATGGACCCGGGTAGCCCGACGCCAGAGAGGGCGATAGTGGGGTGAGAGCGTCAGAGGGCCTTCCCCAGGTAGGTTAGGGTAAGGAGCAGGTAAGCTCGGGAGATAACTGCAGTGGCGGAGGTGTGCAGGTGAGCGGACCTGCTGGGAGTGCCACACGACCCAGCCCGGAAATTGTGCGAGGGCACAGGGAGTAGAATCGGGGGAGTGAGGCCCCAAATTGGTGAGCACCACAGTTTGGTCAATGGGAGTTCGGTTCTTAGAACCACATAGTGTAAGATGGTCAATGGTTTGGCAGGGAAAGTACCCAGTTTAAGTAAAAGTGTGTTAAAATCATTTAAAAGGTAGTTAGGATTGTAAGTCTCTTCGCACCATCCACATCCACTCACCAAGGTGACAGGACTCCACACCACCGGTTTGTGCAAATGTCTGGTATGTAAGACGCATCATGACGTGGGGGTGACATTGTGTTTATGTTCCATCTCTTCCTCCTTAGGATGGATTGATGAGGATTTGATTGGTGGCAAATTTGGTTTAGAGGGATTGTTGACGAATTTGGTATTAGGGGAGATATGGGGAAGACAGGACTTAGCGGCGGATTTGTAAATTGTGTAAATACGGGGTAGGGGCAAGGGTAGATTAGGTGATGGGGGGGAACGTATGGTAGGGACGAGCTTTCTCGGCTCGCTCTCCTGCGCACCTCACCTCTGCATTACCTTGTGTTGATGTGTACCCTTGTGCCCTTCCACCCCACTAACCCTGCTTTGTCTTCCTTCCCCACTCATGGACCGTGGTCTTTGGGTACCGAGGGGAAAGTGTGCAGGCATCGCAGTTGTGTGCCCGCACCCTCGCTGCTGCCTGCCTGGACCGGTACCACACTTATGGACCACACGTTGTTGTGGCCGAGCACCACCATATGGACCACAGGTCTGTGGCCGAGCACCACATTCATGGACCCCACATTTTGGGGCCTGGCACCTCTGCTGGGGACCGGCCATTGTGGCCAGGAGATCTTGCTTGCGGATCACTGTAAAGGTGGCACCTAAGCCATGCAGGTGGACCACCTTAGTTGGCCCCTGCTGGCCATAATTAAAGAAATGGACATGTTTTGTGCCTTATTTTTATTACTAAATAGGCCGCAAGCAAAGAAGTCGTCCAGAAACATCGGCCCAGCAGAGAAGACGTCGCAAGGCATCATTATTCTTGAAGTGTATGACTGTGCACCGGATGGTGCTTTTGGTGCTTTTTGTGCATTTTGGTACTTATTGGTGCTGGTGGTATCGGTGCAGTGCATGCCTTTCTTCTTTTCAAAACATCTTCTTTTGTTTCCCAAAAGACAGGTCCTGGGTTCGCGTTTGTAAATACCAAATCGTGTCTTTGTAAATAATGCTCCCCACCGTCAATGTTTAGTTTTGAAGACAATTCCGTGATTCGGTTATTCTGTGGGCGTGAGTCTGATAGATAGGATGAAACGCAGCAGGCGGGACATACTTAGTTGTTTTAAAAATGTCGCACTCAGGGTGAAGTTAATCGTAGAGGGTTACCACACCTGAGTGTCACACTAAGTTAAAGTTCTGTCGGGCCGGGATGGCCCTGGAGGAAATGAGGGTGCTGTGTTGCCGTTTTTAGAATCCTCCACTTTGTAAATATCTGTAATATTCCCTTATAAATAATCCCCTGTAAATACTCCCATTTTTGGTGTAAAGGTCAAAGGTCGCACCCTAGTTAGGTCATATTGCAACACGTAGGACACCATAGGCTTCTTCTTTAGTTATCTCATTAGTATGTGTTCTAGTTAAGGATCTGTTTCCAATAGTTGAATCTGCGTTGTATTAATCAAATAACCTAGGGCCCTTTAATTACCCCCAATCTCACTCTCTCCAAAGTGCCAGTAGCACCTACAGGCGGGGCTTGTCCTTCCCAATGCTGTCACATAATCTTATTGCCGTCGTCGCTGCCTTAGCGCTCGCTTCAAACGCCATTGAACATGCGGTAAGCTCGAGGAAAGAAGGGGCAGAGCCACGGGAATAGGGGTGGCCTCGCCCACGAGCCGTCGAGGGTGGAGCCATTGAGCCCTCTCTGACCAACCAGGGCTGAGGTGAGCTCGTTAATGGGCATAGCCCTATGAAGGCGGCTTGATTCCAACACGCGGTCATATAAGCACGAGCGCGAAGCCCTTTTAGGGAGATGCGCGAGCGGGGGCCATTGATGACGGACTGTGCGCCGGGGGATGCTGATTGTGAACAAACTGCGCTCGGAGCGCTCGATTGATTGTCACGTTGTTTGAGCGACCTGCGCGAGGATACCCTCTGAGACGAACGTTGGGTGAGAGAGAGTTGGCATGAAGATTACGTACGCGGCATCCCAGTCCCCCGCATAATTATAAGGTCCGGTCGTGCGCCAACGACACCAGCTGCCTGCCATTCTTCGCGGCGGACCCGGAGCCTGGAACCATCTGCTTGGACCCTTCTCTTCCTTCCCACCACCACCACCCCATTCGTGTAAGTGTGTTTGTATTGTCCTGGGTGTGTTATATAAGAGTGTATAAGGTTGCCCTATGTCCTTTTATTTCCTCCTTTTGTATATTCTTGCTGCCTTTCGTTTCCTCTTGTAGTGTAGTCAAAAAATCATATTTATTCTTTCCTTACCTTTTGGTTTCCACTCGTCCGATCGTCTTTGTCTTTTCCCCATTGAGTACCTGTGGCATGAGTAGAACCGCTCAGAATCAGGTTAGTTTTATTGCTAACGGCTCAAGCTTCGGATTGCTAAACCGCTCGGCAATCTTCCATCTTGTCCGTGGCTCGAGCAGAAGTATCGTCCTGCTTTGCGGAGAGGTTGACAAAGGTATCTGGGAACCCGTTGACCAGTCAACCTGGTCAATCTCAACCCCGCAAAGGAGCGCAATATCTTCTAGGACTCGGACGGCCAGCTTAATAGACGAGGGAATTAAACCCCCCTCGGTAAGGGGAGCGCCGTAATCCGAGATCCGCAACAATATATATATATATATATATATATATATATATATATATATATATATATATATATATGTATGTATATATATATGTATATATATATATATATATATATATATATATATATATATATATATATATATATATATATATATATATATATATATATATCTGTGCAGCGTCTGTCCTATGTTGTCTTGTGTTGTGTTGTCACTGAACTACTTTCTCAAACTTTTGTGAAATCGTACCAAACTTCTGGTATGCACATATCTCTCCCGTCGGTATGTCCTAAGGGTATTCCTTTTGAAAAAATTTCCAATTTATTTATTTTTATTTTTTTGTGGATTTTTTTGCGAATTTTTTTTTTTCAACTTCAATTGTTTTTAAAATGTGATATCACGTATATTACAAATACATTTGTGCAAAATAATTGTTTGAATTATGATTGGTTTAAACTATGACAAAACGGCAACTCGGGTACAGTCATTTATCTGTTAGTGTGGTGCTGTGCACACACGACTCGATTGCCAGAGAGGTAGGCCACAACGCGTGGATACAACAAGAGTCTTTATTAAGAGCTCGCACTTCAGCACTGGGCAGGCTCGAGCTTAGAGCCCGCATATATGTTCCGAGGCCACGCCTTGCCCCCGGGCGTGGCCGATCGGCCGAAAGGCGGGGCATGCATTTCAGTTCCCCGCCTGGACGTTCCCCCACTGGTAGTGGGTGGGGTGTAGCAGCGGCCACGAGGGAAGCAGGGGGCGCTGTAGCCTCCGTGCCGGGATCCACTACTTCCGCACCGTACACCGACCGCGTGTCGCAGGCCGCGAAATACTTGTCGGCCTCTCCAGCCAGGTCGCGGGGTTCCGTTATTTTGGAACCGGCCAGCGTGAAGCGCACCTGTACAGGTAGCTGGCGCAGTAAAAGTGCTCGGAATAAGAAATCCGGGCGCCGGTCTCCAAGCAGCGACAGCATGAAATCCATCCGGACGGATGGTCGTGTGTCGCCAAGGGCAGGAAGGTCCAGGAGGCGGTCGGCACGTTCGACCTCTGTGAGCCCGAACGTGGCGAGGAGATGACGTTTGAGTGCCTCGTACTTGTGGTCGCCTGGCGGGCGCCGAAGGATGGACACGACGCGGGCGGCAGTTCCGGGCCTGAGGGCGGCGACCACGTGGTAGTACCGGGTCTCGTCCACCGTGATGCCCCGGAGCTGGAATTGAGCTTCGGCCTGCACAAATCAAATGTCGGCTTGCGCTTCCCAAAACTCCGGGAGTTTGACTGCGACGGCGTTGGTAGCCATGGCGCGTTCGGGGATCAGCAACGGCTGAACCAATCAGGGTCACCAGTGTGGTGCTGTGCACACATGACTCGATTGCCAGAGAGGTAGGCCACAACGCGTGGATACAACAAGAGTCTTTATTAAGAGCTCGCACTTCAGCACTGGGCGGGCTCGAGCTTTGAGCCCGCATATATGTCCCGAGGCCACGCCTTGCCCCCGGGCGTGGCCGATCGGCTGAAAGGCGGGGCATTAATTTCAGTTCCCCGCCTGGATGCTCGTGCCACCCACTGGTGCGCGGAATTATTGTTTAGCTCATTTATCATTCCATTTTTCATTTATCATTGTGGTTTTCAAGACCAGCACGAGTGCGAAAAGTGTTTTTTCAATGCAGGCACAAGTGCGGACATTGGTTTTCAATGCAAGCAGGAGTCCGAAAAGTGCTTTTCCAAAACTATCCCAAGTGCGAAAAGTGGTTTTCAACACGAGCACAATTGGGAAAAGTGGTTTTCAACACCAGCATGAGTGCGGAAAGTGGTTTTGCAACACTAGCACCAGTGCAGAATATGGTTTTCACCGCCAGCACAAGTGTGGAAAGTGGTTTTGAAAGACTAACACATGTGCGAAAAGTGGTTTTCAATGCCAGCATAAGTGTGGAAAGTGGTTTTGAAAGACTAACACATGTGCGAAAAATGATTTTCAACGCCAGCACAAGTGTGGAAAGTGGTTTTGAAACACTAACACAAGTGCAAAAAGTAGTTCTCAATGCCAGCATAAGTGCGGAGAGTGGTTTTCAATGCTAGCTTGAGTCCGAAAAGTGGGTTTCAACACCAGCACAAGTGCGGAAAGTGGTTTTGCGACACTAGCGTAAGTGTGAAAAGTGGTTTGCAACACTAGCACAAATGCGGAAAGTGGTTCTGCAACTGGCACAAGTAAGGAAAGTGGTTTTCAGCATTAACATGAGGGCGATAAGTGGTTTTTCAACACTAACACCAGTGCAAAAAGTGGTTTTCAACGCCAGCACAAGTGCGGAAAGTGGTTTTCAACACTAGCACAAGTGTGGAAAGTGGTTTTGAAACACTAACACAAGTGCGAAAAGTGGTTTTTAATGCCAGCACAAGTGCGGACAGTGGTTTTAAATGCCAGCACAAGTGCGGAAAGTGGTTTTCCAACATAAGCACAAGTGTGGAAAGTGTTTTCCACAACAGCACAAGTCCGGAAAGTGGTTTTACAACACTAACACAAGTGAGACAAGTGGTTGTTCAATACTATCACGAGTGAGACAAGTGGTTTTGCAACACTAACCCAAGTGCCGAAAGTGGTTTTCAACACTAATATGAGGACGTTAAGTAGTTTTGCAACATTAGCTCAAGTGCGGAAAGTGGTTTTCAATGCCAGCACAAGTGCGGAACGTAGATTTGCAACACCAGCGCAAAGTGCATGAAGTTGTTTCGCAATACTGTCCCAAGTGCAAAAAGTGGTTTTCAACACCAGCACTATTGTGGAAATTGGTCTTGCAACACTAAAGAAAGTGCGAAAAGTGGTTTTCAATGCCAGCACAAGTGCGGACAGTGGTTTTCAATGCTAGCTTGAGTCCGAAAAGTGGTTTTGCAATACTAACCCAAGTGCGAAAAGTGGGTTTCAACACGAGCACAAGTGCGAAAAGCGGTTTTCAACACCAGCACGAGTGCGGAAAGTGGTTTTCAACGCCAGCACAGGTGTGGAAAGTAGATTTGCAACACCAACGCAAAGCGCTTAAAGTTGTTTTGCAATACTAACCCAAGCGTGAAAAATGGTTTTCAATGCCAGCACAAGTGCTGAACGTGGTTTTCCAACACCAGCACAAGTGTGGAGAGTGGTTTTCCAACACCAGCACAAGTGTGGATAGTGGTTTTCCACGACAGCACAAGTCCAGAAAGTGGTTTTACAACACTAACACAAGTGAGACAAGTGGTTGTTCAATACTATCACGAGTAAGACAAGTGGTTTTGCAACACTAACCCAAGTGCCGAAAGTGGTTTTCAACACTAATATGAGGGCGTTAAGTAGTTTTGCAACATTAGCTCAAGTGCGGAAAGTGGTTTTCAATGCCAGCACAAGTGCGGAACGTAGATTTGCAACACCAGCGCAAAGTGCATGAAGTTGTTTCGCAATACTGTCCCAAGTGCAAAAAGTGGTTTTCAACACCAGCACTATTGTGGAAATTGGTCTTGCAACACTAAAGAAAGTGCGAAAAGTGGTTTTCAATGCCAGCACAAGTGCGGACAGTGGTTTTCAATGCTAGCTTGAGTCCGAAAAGTGGTTTTGCAATACTAACCCAAGTGCGAAAAGTGGGTTTCAACACGAGCACAAGTGCGAAAAGCGGTTTTCAACACCAGCACAGGTGCGGAAAGTGGATTTGCAACACCAAAGCAAAGTGCTTAAAGTTGTTTTGCAATACTAACCCAAGCGCGAAAAATGGTTTTCAATGCCAGCACAAGTGCGGAACGTGGTTTTCCAACACCAGCACAAGTGTGGAGAGTGGTTTTCCAACACCAGCACAAGTGTGATGAGTGGTTTTCCACGAGAGCACAAGTCCGGAAAGTGGTTTTCAACACTGATATGAGGGCGATAAGTGGTTTTTCAACATTATCGCAAGTGCGGAAAGTGGTTTTCAAGATGAGCAGGAGTGCGAAAAGTGTTTTTTCAATGCCAGCACAAGTGGGGACAGTGGTTATCAATGCAAGCATGAGTCCGAAAAGTGGTTTTGCAATACTAACCCCAGTGCGAAGAGTGGTTTTCAACATTAGCACAATTGCGGAAAGTGGTTTTGCAACACCAGCACAAGTGCGAACGTGGTTTTCAACGCCAGTCAAAGTGCAGAAATTAGTTTTGCAACACTAACACAAGTGCGGAAAATGGTTTTCAATGCCATGACAAGTGCGGAAAGTGTTTTTCAACACCAGCACAAGTGCGAAAAGTGGTTTTCAACACCAGCACGAGTGCAGAAAGTGGTTTTGCAACACCAGCGCAAGTGTGAAAAGTGGTTTGCAACACAAGCAAAAATGCGGAACATGGATTTGCAACAACAGGGCAAAGTGCTTAAAGTTATTTTGCAATGCTATCCCAAGTGCAAAAAGTGGTTTTCAACACTAGCACAGGTGTGGGAATTGGTCTTGCAACACAAAAGCAAGTGCGAAAAGTGGTTTTAAATGCCAGCACAAGTGCAGGCAGTGGTTTTCAACACCAGCACGAGTGCGGAAAGTTGTTTTGCAACACCAGCACAAGTGTGAAAAGTGGTTTGCAACACGAGCACAAATGCGGAACATGGATTTGCAACAACAGGGCAAAGTGCTTAAAGTTGTTTTGCAATACTATCCCAAGTGTAAAAGTGGTTTTCAACACTAGCACAAGTGTGGGAATTGGTCTTGCATCACTAAAGCAAGTGCGAAAAGTGGTTTTCAATGCCAGCACAAGTGCGGACAGTGGTTTCCAATGCTAGCTTGAGGCCGAAAAGTGGTTTTGCATTGCTAACCCAAGTGCGAAAAGTGGTTTTCAACACCAGCACAAGTGCGAAAATTGATTTTCAACAGCAGTATGAGTGTGGAAAGTGGTTTTGCAACACCAGCACAAGTGCGGAAAGTGGTTTTCAACGCCAGCACAAGTGCGGAGCGTGGATTTGCAACACAAGCACAAAGCGCGTAAAGTTGTTTTGCAATACTAACCCAAGTGCGAAAAGTGGTTTTCAACACCACCACTATTGTGGAAATTGGTCTTGCAACACTAAAGTAAGTGCGAAAAGTGGTTTTCAATGCCAGCATAAGTGCGGACAGTGGTTTTCAATGCTAGCTTGAGTCCGAAAAGTGGTTTTGCAACACTAACCCAAGTGCGAAAAGTTGGTTTCAACACGAGCACAAGTGCGCAAAGGGGTTTTCAACACCAGCACGAGTGCGGAAAGTGGTTTTCAACGCCAGCACAGGTGCGAAAAGTGGATTTGCAACACCAATGCAAAGCGCTTAAAGTTGTTTTGCAATACTAACCCAAGCGCGAAAAATGGTTTTCAATGCCAGCACAAGTGCGGACAGTGGTTTTCAATGCTAGCACAATTGACGCTCCGTTTCCGGTCTTGCTGGCGACGGTTCGTTTTTTCGCAGGTCTCCACGCTCTCCACCGAAATCGAAGTTAAGTCATTGTTCCAATTTGTATTTTCGTTATAACTGTATTTCTTTTATGGTGTATGTACGTTTATTGTCCCGTCAAAGATTTTCGGTGCAAATCTTTCATACCTGTATTGAAAATCGCGTTAATTCGTGTCGTCTCGAGGTCTTGTACAGTGTACACTGTACAACCTTGAGGCTTTGTTTTTCTCTCAGCGCCTGTCGTTTGTGATCCAATAACTTTCGTTCTCTGTTTTCGCAGTCTTTCCACCCCAAAGCCTACTTCCTTATGTAAATCTCAACTCAAAAAAAAGAAAAAAAAAAAGACTACCTTCTCTGTGCTCATTCGTTTATTCATTCTTATTCGTTCGTTCGTTCTTCGACCACGTGTTTCTCCCCCATTTCCCCAGATAGATTGTCAAATTTCAATTCGTTATTTTATCGTCCATGTGATATTGTTTGATTATAGTTAGTTTTGGTTTGAATTTCCTGTAACTCGTAATTAATTAATCGTTTTCTGCCCTTGTGTGTGGCCTTGTAGTTGTACCCCCGTCGGTGTTTTGTTAACTTAAGTGTGTTTTGCTTGGCTCTTGGTTTTTTCCCTTCTACCCCGAACATAATACTGTCTAACGTTCTAATTCCCCACCCCCCCCCCCCCCAAAAAAACAAAAAAAAAACAAAAACATTTATTTTCTTTTCTCCACGTGTACTGTTGTCTCATCCTGTATTTTCTGTCCAGGTGTGCTGTTCGCCCCACCCCCATTATCTCCTTGCCATCCACCGTTTGCCCTGTTCACGTGACTCGTGGTGGTCCCTCTCGGCTCTCCCACCGTTGGTATTTTTGTGCATATAAGATTGTTCATAGTTCTGTTTAAATATTTTTAAATATGTTTAACCTTTCCCCTTCTGTTTTTTATTCAGTGGTATATTACAACACGCTGTTTTTCTTCCTATTTAAAAGGCTTTTCTCAATTTCCTCTCCAACTCATTCCACTTCAAAAAAAAGAAATTCAATATCTTATACGTCTCCCTCACTACATGGTCTAAATTCACATTCATTCCATCCCTCCTCCATCATCCTGAACCGGATTGCTAACTTGAAAATCACAACAAACCCAATTTGTTATCAATGTTCGTCTTTCATTAATCATCCACTTTCTAAACTCCCCTCTTGCCCCTCCCATCCAAATCCCCCCCCTTACACCTACACTCCGAAACTTCCCCCTTGCCCCTCCACTCTTAAACTCCCCCCTTGCCCCTCCACTCCTGAACTCCCCCCTTGCCCTTCCCCTCCTAAACTTCCCCTTTGCCCCTCCCCTCCTAATCCCCCCCTTGCCCCTCCACTCCTGATCTCCCCCCTTTCCCCTTCCCTCCAAAACTCCCCCCTTGCCCCTCCCCTCCTAAACTCCCCCCTCACTCCTCCCCTTCAAAACTCCCCCCCAATCCCTCCCATTCAATTCTCCCCCCATACCATTCCTCTCCAATTCTCTCTCCTCCCCCCTCCTCCTCCAAGCTGCCTCCTCCCCACTTCGTCTCCCTTCTATCTCATACCTCCACCCCCCCAAACCTTCTACTTTCCTCTGCCCCCCCTCAAACAACCCCTCACTGTGCCGCATCCCTTCACCAGCAAACCTTTCATCCTCCTCATCCTTCCCTTTCTTGGAACTCTTCTGCAACATCTGAAACACTATCAACTGCTCTCCCTACCTCCCCCTCTCATCCTTCATCTTACCCTACTCCTCCCCTCCCCTGTCCTGTACCCGATGCTCCCCCTCTCTCTTCATTAACGGTATGGACCTCAAACATCCGGGGCCTTCGCTCAAACCTGACTGATCTCTCCATACAGGTTGCTTCTGACAATCCAGACTTGATCTGCTTAACAGAGACTTTCCTCCTTCAAGATGTCTCTGATTCCTTAATATCTCTTCCTGGTTACTCCCTCCTCCGGTATGATAGACCTGAGCCTCGGCCTGGTGGTGGGGTGGCTATCTTTGTCAAAAACTCTCTTCCTCACTCTCCTTGCACTGCTCTCTTTCCTCCTCACCCGCAGGAGTACCTCTGGTTACGGCTTCCTCTCCGCTCCCACCTTTTGTTCATATGTGTTCTGTACCGTCCCCCAAACAGTGATGACTCCATCTACATTTCAATGTCTGACAACATGGACCAACTTCTATCCACTCATCCCAACTCTCTCTTCCTCATATGTGGTGACTTCAACTGTCATCATGCCACCTGGTTGGGTGTGGGTTCCTCTCTCACTAGTCATGGCACCTCAGCAAAGGACTTCTGTGACTCACTGGGATTGACACAATCTGTCAATTTCCCGACCCGGATCTCAGCCAATGGAGTATCTTCTCTTCTAGACTTGGTTATGACAAACTTCCCTGCTAATGTCTGCTGCTCTTCTTCTGCTCCAATCGGTTCTTCTGATCATGTGCTTGTCAAAGTGGACATCTCTCTGGCCATTCTCAGAGAGCCTCCTCAGCGTCGACGAGTCTGGCATTTCACTCAGGCCGACTGGGACGGTCTTCAAGCAGCCATCAATCGTCTGGATTGGTCTCCCATCTCCACTGCCTCTGACATCAATTCTTCCTGGGAATTCTTCCAAAGCAAACTGATCTCTCTCATGCACAGATTTATCCCATCTCGCCTTCAATTGTCTTACCCTTCCTCCCGTCCATGGTACACTGAATCTTGTGGTGAGGCAGTTGCCCTGAAACAACTTGCCTTTGCCTCTTGGAAGGCTAATCCAACTGAAGGAAATCTCAGTTCCTTCCACCAAGCTCGGAACAAGTGTGTGTCTACCCTCAGGAGTGCCAGGAAGCACTATCTCTCCTCACTCAAGAATGAACTCTCAAACCTGTCTCCTTCCTCCAAATCCTGGTGGCGTCTGGTCAAATCCGTTTCTGGTGTTTGTTCCCCCTCCATCCCCTCCCTTACCTCAAATGGCCACACAGTTGACATCGCACGTGACAAAGCCGAATGCCTCAACTCTGTGTTCGCCTCGAAATCCTTAGTCCCAAACCCATCTCTCTCTGTTCCCACCTTTCCCAGTCGAACCCAAATGCTCCTGGACTCTGTGTCCTTCTCTCCTGACAAGGTGGAGGAGTTTTTGTCAAACCTCGACTCTGATTCTGCAACTGGACCAGACGGCATCAGCCCACGGGTCCTAAAATCCTGCTCTGCCGCTCTATCTCACCCTCTCTCTGTTCTTTTCACCCTATCTTTTGCTCAAGGTCATCTGCCAGCATCCTGGAAATCAGCTAACATTACCGCTTTACACAAAAAAGGTGCAAAAACAGATCCTTGCAACTACAGACCAATCAGCCTGCTCCCAATTATCACCAAAGTCATGGAATCCATCATTGCTTCGGATATGAAATCTTTCCTCTTCTCCAATGGCTTGATCTCTGATCATCAATTTGGTTTCAGACCAGGTCACTCTACTCTGGACATGCTGCTTCTGCTGTCTCAACAATGGATGGAGGTCCTGAATGCCAAACAGGAAATCAGAGCTGTCTCCCTTGACATATCAAGGGCCTTTGATACGGTCTGGCACCCAGCTCTGCTCACCAAACTCTCCTCCTATGGTATCCATGGAAATCTCCATGCATGGCTTGCGGACTTCCTCTCTGGTCGTAGTCAACGTGTGGCCCTGAATGGATTTCTCTCATCTCCCCTTCCTGTTCAGGCTGGAGTTCCCCAAGGAAGTGTGCTGGGCCCTGTGCTTTTTCTGGTCTTTATCAATGATCTCTCTGACTCTCTGGAAAATCCTCTCTATCTCTTTGCTGATGACTCCACTCTCTGCCGCTCCATTCCTCTTCCCTCAGATAGGCAGTCTGCAGCCTCCTCACTCTCTGAAGACCTGGACAAAATCACAGACTGGTCTAACAAGTGGAACATGTCTTTCAATCCTGCCAAATCTCACTCTCTTACTATGTCTCTCCGAAAAGATCGACTGGACAACCCTCCCATCTACTTTCTCAACAATCCTCTCCAAGAAGTTCTGTCACTCAAGCTTTTGGGTCTCACTATCTGCCATGATCTTTCTTGGGAAAACCACATTTCCAAGCTGGCCTCCAAAGCCAGTCGCCGACTGGGCATCCTCCGTCGTGCGAAGTCCTTCCTTGGCACACCTGAGCTCCTCACCACATACAAGGCTTTCATCCGCAGCTCAATGGAATACTGTTCTCCCCTATGGGCTGGTGCTCCTGCCTCACACCTGGCTCGGCTTCACGCTGTTGAATCCAAAGCTTTCAAAATCATTGGAATCTCCCGTGATGAAGCTATCTCTGAGGGCCTTTCACTCACTCACCGCAGGCAGGTAGGTGGTCTTTCTGTCTTCTACCGACTCCTCTCCGGCATTGCTCCCCCAGCTCTCTCCGTGCTCTGTCCCCCAAATATTCCTACAGGTCGCACAAGATCTGCCAGCAACCCTCTGATGGTTAAACTGCCGAAATCTCGGCTCTCTGCTCACCTTCACTCTTTCATTCCTCTTTTCTCCCGCCTGTGGAACAAACTCCCACACTCCCTTCAATCCCTCTCCTCCCTCCAGGTCTTTAAAACAGCTGTTCACCACCATCTCTTATCTTCCCCCATCCATAACCTTGATCTTTTCTACCCCCACTAATTCACCCCAGATCCACCTTGTTTGAAATTCCAACTTATTTCCTGGAAATCCTGGCAGTGTCCATATGTTTATACCTCTCCCACCCCCCCCCCCTTCACATGCCTCCCCCCCTTCACATGCCTCCCCCCTTCACATGCCTCCCCCCCAAAGCCCTCTCCCTCCCACAGATCTCTCGATGTCTCCATGTCTCTCGGTCCCTGCTCTCAAATGTTGTGTTTGTGTCCTTCCCCCTCTCTCCCCATCTTGTCTACCGCTCCCGATGTTATTTGTTTTATGTGTCTGTTTGTCTTTCTGTGTGATTAATTTTCGCTCTTTCGCGAGCCTCGATCTTGTATACAAAAAAAAAAAAAAAAAAAAAAAAAAAAGTGCGGAAAGTGGTTTTCCAACACCAGCACAAGTGTGGAGAGTGGTTTTCCACGAGAGCACAAGTCCGGAAAGTGGTTTTGCATCACTAACACACGTGAGACAAGTGGTTGTTCAACACTAACACAAGTGAGACAAGTGGTTTAACAACAGTAACACAAGTGCCGAAAGTGGTTTTCATCACTGATATGAGGGCGATAAGTGGTTTTTCAACATTATCGTAAGTGCGGAAAGTGGTTTTCAAGACGAGCACGAGTGCGAAAAGTGTTTTTTCAACACCAGCACAAGTGCGAAAATTGGTTTTCAACAGCAGCACGAGTGTGGAAAGTGGTTTTGCAACACCAGCACAAGTGCGGAAAGTGGTTTTCAACGCCAGCACAAGTGCGGACCGTGGATTTGCAACACAAGCGCAAATCGCGTAAAGTTGTTTTGCAATACTAACCCAAGTGCGAAAGGTGGTTTTCCACGGCAGCACAAGTCCGCAATGTGGTTTTATATCACCAACACAAGTGAGACAAGTGGTTATTCAACACTCACACAAGTGAGACAAGTGGTTTTGCAACACTAACACAAGTGCCGAAAGTGGTTTTCATCACTGATATGAGGGCGATAAGTAGTTTTTCAACATTAGCGCAAGTGTGGAAAGTGGTTTTCAATGCCAACACAAGCGCGGAAAATGGTTTTCAACGCCAGCACAAGTGTGGAAAGTGGTTTTGAAACACTAACACAAGTGTGAAAAGTGGTTTTCAATGCCAGCACAAGTGCGGACAGTGGTTTTCAATGCTAGCTCGAGTCCGAAAAGTGGTTTTGCAATACTAACCCAAGTGCGAAAAGTGGTTTTCACGACCAGCACGAGTGCGAAAAGTGTTTTTTCAATGCTAGCACAAGTGCGGACATTGGTTTGCAATGCAAGCATGAGTCCGAAAAGTGGTTTTGCAAGACTAACCCAAGTGCAAAAAGTGGTTTTCAACATGAGCACAATTGCGAAAAGTGGTTTTGCAACACTAGCACAAGCGCAGAAAATGGTTTTCAACGCCAGCACAAGTGTGGAAAGTTGTTTTCAAAGACGAACGCATGTGCGAAAAGTGGTTTTCAACGCCAGTCAAAGTGCAGAAAGTAGTTTTGCAACACTAACACAAGTGCGGAAAATGGTTTTCAATGCAAGCATGAGTCCGAAAAGTGGTTTTGCAAAACTAACACAAGTGCGAAAAGTGTTTTTCAACACCAGCGCAAGTGCGAAAAGTGGTTTTCAACACCAGCACGAGTGCGGAAAGTGGTTTTACATCACCAACACAAGTGAGACAAGTGGTTATTCAACACCAACACAAGTGAGACAAGTGGTTTTGCAACACTAACACAAGTGCCCAAAGTGGTTTTCAACACTGATATGAGGGTGATAAGTGGTTTTTCAACATAAGCGCAAGTGTGGAAAGTGATTTTCAATGCCAGCACAAGCGCGGAAAATGGTTTTCAACGCCAGCACAAGTGTGGAGAGTGGTTTTGAAACACTAACTCAAGTGTGAAAAGTGGTTTTCAATGCCAGCACAAGTGCAAAAAGTGGTTTTCAACACTAGCACAAGTGCGGAACGTAGATTTGCAACACCAGTGCAAAGTGCTTGAAGTTGTTTTGCAATACTATCCCAAGTGCAAAAAGTGGTTTTCAACACTAGCACAAGTGTGGAAAATGGTTTTGCATCACTAAAGCAAGTGCGAAAAGTGGTTTTCAATGCCAGCACAAATGCGGACAGTGGTTTTCGATGTTGCTTGAGTCCGAAAAGTGGTTTTGCAATACTAACCCAAGTGCGAAAAGTGGTTTTCAACACGAGCACAAGTACGAAAAGTGGTTTTCAACACCAGCACGAGTGTGGCAATTGGTTTTGCAACACTAGCACAAGTGCGGAAAGTGGATTTGCAACACCAACGCAAAGCACTTAGAGTTGTTTTGCAATACTAACCCAAGTGCGAAAAGTGGTTTTCAACACTAGCACAAGTGTGGAAAGTGGTTTTGCAACACAAAAGCAAATGCGAAAAGTGTTTTTCAATGCCAGTACAAGTGCGAAAAGTGGTTTTCAACTTCAGTCAAAGTGCAGAAAGTAGTTTTGCAACACTAACACAAGTGCGGAAAATGGTTTTCAATGCCATCACAAGTGAGGAAAGTGTTTTTCAACACCAGCACAAGTGCGAAAAGTGGTTTTCAACACCATCACAAGTGTGAAAAGTGGTTTTCCACACCAGCACGAGTATGGAAAGTGGTTTTGCAACACTGGCACAAGCGCGAAAAATGGATTTCAATGCCAGCAAAAGTGCGGACAGTGGTTTTCAATGCTAGCACAAGTGCGGAAAGTGGTTTTCCAACACCAGCACAAGTGTGGAGAGTGTTTTTCCACGGCAGCACAAGTCCGGAAAGTGGGTTTACATCACTAACACAAGTGAGCCAAGTGGTTATTCAACACCAACACAAGTGAGACAAGTGGTTTTGCAACACTAACACAAGTGCCCAAAGTGGTTTTCAACACTGATATGAGGGCGATAAGTGGTTTTTCAACATAAGCGCAAGTGTGAAAAGTGGTTTGCAACACAAGCAAAAATGCGGAACATGGATTTGCAACAACAGGGCAAAGTGCTTAAAGTTATTTTGCAATGCCTTCCCAAGTGCAAAAAGTGGTTTTAAACACTAGCACAGGTGTGGGAATTGGTCTTGCAACACAAAAGCAAGTGCGAAAAGTGGTTTTCAATGCCAGCACAAGTGCGGACAGTGGTTTCCAATGCTTGCTTGAGGCCAAAAAGTGGTTTTGCATTACTAACCCAAGTGCGAAAAGTGGTTTTCAACACCAGCACAAGTGCGAAAATTGGTTTTCAACAGCAGCACGAGTGTGGAAAGTGGTTTTGCAACACCAACGCAAGTGCGGAAAGTGGTTTTCAACGCCAGCACAAGTGCAGACCGTGGATTTGCAACACAAGCACAAAGCGCGTAAAGTTGTTTTGCAATACTAACCCAAGTGCGAAAAGTGGTTTTCAACACCACCACTATTGTGGAAATTGGTCTTGCAACACTAAAGCAAGTGCGAAAAGTGGTTTTCAATGCCAGCATAAGTGCGGACAGTGGTTTTCAATGCTCGCTTGAGTCCGAAAAGTGGTTTTGCAACACTAACCCAAGTGCGAAAAGTTGGTTTCAACACGAGCACAAGTGCGCAAAGGGGTTTTCAACACCAGCACGAGTGCGGAAAGTGGTTTTCAACGCCAGCACAGGTGCGGAAAGTGGATTTGCAACACCAACGTAAAGCGCTTAAAGTTGTTTTGCAATACTAACCCAAGTGCGAAAAATGGTTTTCAATGCCAGCACAAGTGCGGACAGTGGTTTTCAATGCTAGCACAAGTGCGGAAAGTGGTTTTCCAACACCAGCACAAGTGTGCAGAGTGGTTTTCCACGAGAGCACAAGTCCGGAAAGTGGTTTTGCATCACTAACACGTGAGACAAGTGGTTGTTCAACACTAACACAAGTGAGACAAGTGGTTTAACAACAGTAACACAAGTGCCGAAAGTAGTTTTCATCACTGATATGAGGGCGATAAGTGGTTTTTCAACATTATCGCAAGTGCGGAAAGTGGTTTTCAAGACGAGCACGAGTGTGGAAAGTGGTTTTGCAACACCAGCACAAGTGCGGAAAGTGGTTTTCAACGCCAGCACAAGTGCGGACCGTGGATTTGCAACACAAGCGCAAATCGCGTAAAGTTGTTTTGCAATACTAACCCAAGTGCGAAAGGTGGTTTTCCACGGGAGCACAAGTCCGCAAAGTGGTTTTATATCACCAACACAAGTGAGACAAGTGGTTATTCAACACTCACACAAGTGAGACAAGTGGTTTTGCAACACTAACACAAGTGTGAAAAGTGGTTTTCAATGCCAGCACAAGTACGGACAGTGGTTTTCAATGCTAGCTCGAGTCCGAAAAGTGGTTTTGCAATACTAACCCAAGTGCGAAAAGTGGTTTTCACGACCAGCACGAGTGCGAAAAGTGTTTTTTCAATGCCAGCACAAGTGCGGACATTGGTTTTCAATGCTAGCTCGAGTCCGAAAAGTGGTTTTGCAATACTAACCCAATTGCGAAAAGTGGTTTTCAACATGAGCACAATTGCGAAAAGTGGTTTTCAACACCAGCACAAGTGCGGAAAGTGGTTTTGCAACACTAGCACAAGCGCAGAAATTGGTTTTCAACGCCAGCACAAGTGTGGAAAGTTGTTCTCAAAGACGAACGCATGTGCGAAAAGTGGTTTTCAACGCCAGTCAAAGTGCAGAAAGTAGTTTTGCAACACTAACACAAGTGCGGAAAATGGTTTTCAATGCCATCACAAGTGAGGAAAGTGTTTTTCAACACCAGCACAAGTGCGAAAAGTGGTTTTCAACACCATCACAAGTGCGAAAAGTGGTTTTCAACACTAGCACAGGTGTGGGAATTGGTCTTGCAACACAAAAGCAAGTGCGAAAAGTGGTTTTCAATGCCAGCACAAGTGCAGACAGTGGTTTTCAACACCAGCACGAGTGCGGAAAGTGGTTTTGCAACACCAGCGCAATTGTGAAAAGTGGTTTGCAACACTAGCACAAATCCAGAACATGGATTTGCAACAACAGGGCAAAGTGCTTAAAGTTGTTTTGCAATTCTATCCCAAGTGCAAAAAGTGGTTTTCAACACAAGCACAAGTGTGGAAATTGGTCTTGCAACACTAACCCAAGTGCGAAAAGTGGTTTTCAACACTAGCACGAGTGCGAAAAGTGTTTTTCAACACCAGCGCAAGTGCGAAAAGTGGTTTTCAACACCAGCACGAGTGCGGAAAGTGGTTTTACATCACCAACACAAGTGAGACAAGTGGTTATTCAACACCAACACAAGTGAGACAAGTGGTTTTGCAACACTAACACAAGTGCCCAAAGTGGTTTTCAACACTGATATGAGGGTGATAAGTGGTTTTTCAACATAAGCGCAAGTGTGGAAAGTGATTTTCAATGCCAGCACAAGCGTGGAAAATGGTTTTCAACGCCAGCACAAGTGTGGAGAGTGGTTTTGAAACACTAACTCAAGTGAGACAAGTGGTTATTCAACACTCACACAAGTGAGACAAGTGGTTTTGCAACACTAACACAAGTGTGAAAAGTGGTTTTCAATGCCAGCACAAGTACGGACAGTGGTTTTCAATGCTAGCTCGAGTCCGAAAAGTGGTTTTGCAATACTAACCCAAGTGCGAAAAGTGGTTTTCACGACCAGCACGAGTGCGAAAAGTGTTTTTTCAATGCCAGCACAAGTGCGGACATTGGTTTTCAATGCTAGCTCGAGTCCGAAAAGTGGTTTTGCAATACTAACCCAATTGCGAAAAGTGGTTTTCAACATGAGCACAATTGCGAAAAGTGGTTTTCAACACCAGCACAAGTGCGGAAAGTGGTTTTGCAACACTAGCACAAGCGCAGAAATTGGTTTTCAACGCCAGCACAAGTGTGGAAAGTTGTTCTCAAAGACGAACGCATGTGCGAAAAGTGGTTTTCAACGCCAGTCAAAGTGCAGAAAGTAGTTTTGCAACACTAACACAAGTGCGGAAAATGGTTTTCAATGCCATCACAAGTGAGGAAAGTGTTTTTCAACACCAGCACAAGTGCGAAAAGTGGTTTTCAACACCATCACAAGTGCGAAAAGTGGTTTTCAACACTAGCACAGGTGTGGGAATTGGTCTTGCAACACAAAAGCAAGTGCGAAAAGTGGTTTTCAATGCCAGCACAAGTGCAGACAGTGGTTTTCAACACCAGCACGAGTGCGGAAAGTGGTTTTGCAACACCAGCGCAATTGTGAAAAGTGGTTTGCAACACTAGCACAAATCCAGAACATGGATTTGCAACAACAGGGCAAAGTGCTTAAAGTTGTTTTGCAATTCTATCCCAAGTGCAAAAAGTGGTTTTCAACACAAGCACAAGTGTGGAAATTGGTCTTGCAACACTAACCCAAGTGCGAAAAGTGGTTTTCAACACTAGCACGAGTGCGAAAAGTGTTTTTCAACACCAGCGCAAGTGCGAAAAGTGGTTTTCAACACCAGCACGAGTGCGGAAAGTGGTTTTACATCACCAACACAAGTGAGACAAGTGGTTATTCAACACCAACACAAGTGAGACAAGTGGTTTTGCAACACTAACACAAGTGCCCAAAGTGGTTTTCAACACTGATATGAGGGTGATAAGTGGTTTTTCAACATAAGCGCAAGTGTGGAAAGTGATTTTCAATGCCAGCACAAGCGTGGAAAATGGTTTTCAACGCCAGCACAAGTGTGGAGAGTGGTTTTGAAACACTAACTCAAGTGTGAAAAGTGGTTTTCAATGCCAGCACAAGTGCAAAAAGTGGTTTTCAACACTAGCACAAGTGCGGAACGTAGATTTGCAACACCAGTGCAAAGTGCTTGAAGTTGTTTTGCAATACTATCCCAAGTGCAAAAAGTGGTTTTCAACACTAGCACAAGTGTGGAAAATGGTTTTGCATCACTAAAGCAAGTGCGAAAAGTGGCTTTCAATGCCAGCACAAATGCGGACAGTGGTTTTCGATGTTGCTTGAGTCCGAAAAGTGGTTTTGCAATACTAACCCAAGTGCGAAAAGTGGTTTTCAACACGAGCACAAGTACGAAAAGTGGTTTTCAACACCAGCACGAGTGTGGCAATTGGTTTTGCAACACTAGCACAAGTGCGGAAAGTGGATTTGCAACACCAACGCAAAGCACTTAGAGTTGTTTTGCAATACTAACCCAAGTGCGAAAAGTGGTTTTCAACACTAGCACAAGTGTGGAAAGTGGTTTTGCAACACAAAAGCAAATGCGAAAAGTGTTTTTCAATGCCAGTACAAGTGCGAAAAGTGGTTTTCAACTTCAGTCAAAGTGCAGAAAGTAGTTTTGCAACACTAACACAAGTGCGGAAAATGGTTTTCAATGCCATCACAAGTGAGGAAAGTGTTTTTCAACACCAGCACAAGTGCGAAAAGTGGTTTTCAACACCATCACAAGTGTGAAAAGTGGTTTTCCACACCAGCACGAGTATGGAAAGTGGTTTTGCAACACTGGCACAAGCGCGAAAAATGGATTTCAATGCCAGCAAAAGTGCGGACAGTGGTTTTCAATGCTAGCACAAGTGCGGAAAGTGGTTTTCCAACACCAGCACAAGTGTGGAGAGTGTTTTTCCACGGCAGCACAAGTCCGGAAAGTGGGTTTACATCACTAACACAAGTGAGCCAAGTGGTTATTCAACACCAACACAAGTGAGACAAGTGGTTTTGCAACACTAACACAAGTGCCCAAAGTGGTTTTCAACACTGATATGAGGGCGATAAGTGGTTTTTCAACATAAGCGCAAGTGTGAAAAGTGGTTTGCAACACAAGCAAAAATGCGGAACATGGATTTGCAACAACAGGGCAAAGTGCTTAAAGTTATTTTGCAATGCCTTCCCAAGTGCAAAAAGTGGTTTTAAACACTAGCACAGGTGTGGGAATTGGTCTTGCAACACAAAAGCAAGTGGGAAAAGTGGTTTTCAATGCCAGCACAAGTGCGGACAGTGGTTTCCAATGCTAGCTTGAGGCCGAAAAGTGGTTTTGCATTACTAACCCAAGTGCGAAAAGTGGTTTTCAACACCAGCACAAGTGCGAAAATTGGGTTTCAACAGCAGCACGAGTGTGGAAAGTGGTTTTGCAACACCAGCACAAGTGCGGAAAGTGGTTTTCAACGCCAGCACAAGTGCAGACCGTGGATTTGCAACACAAGCACAAAGCGCATAAAGTTGTTTTGCAATACTAACCCAAGTGCGAAAAGTGGTTTTCAACACCACCACTATTGTGGAAATTGGTCTTGCAACACTAAAGCAAGTGCGAAAAGTGGTTTTCAATGCCAGCATAAGTGCGGACAGTGGTTTTCAATGCTCGCTTGAGTCCGAAAAGTGGTTTTGCAACACTAACCCAAGTGCGAAAAGTTGGTTTCAACACGAGCACAAGTGCGCAAAGGGGTTTTCAACACCAGCACGAGTGCGGAAAGTGGTTTTCAACGCCAGCACAGGTGCGGAAAGTGGATTTGCAACACCAACGTAAAGCGCTTAAAGTTGTTTTGCAATACTAACCCAAGTGCGAAAAATGGTTTTCAATGCCAGCACAAGTGCGGACAGTGGTTTTCAATGCTAGCACAAGTGCGGAAAGTGGTTTTCCAACACCAGCACAAGTGTGCAGAGTGGTTTTCCACGAGAGCACAAGTCCGGAAAGTGGTTTTGCATCACTAACACGTGAGACAAGTGGTTGTTCAACACTAACACAAGTGAGACAAGTGGTTTAACAACAGTAACACAAGTGCCGAAAGTAGTTTACATCACTGATATGAGGGCGATAAGTGGTTTTTCAACATTATCGCAAGTGCGGAAAGTGGTTTTCAAGACGAGCACGAGTGTGGAAAGTGGTTTTGCAACACCAGCACAAGTGCGGAAAGTGGTTTTCAACGCTAGCACAAGTGCGGACCGTGGATTTGCAACACAAGCGCAAATCGCGTAAAGTTGTTTTGCAATACTAACCCAAGTGCGAAAGGTGGTTTTCCACGGCAGCACAAGTCCGCAAAGTGGTTTTATATCACCAACACAAGTGAGACAAGTGGTTATTCAACACTCACACAAGTGAGACAAGTGGTTTTGCAACACTAACACAAGTGTGAAAAGTGGTTTTCAATGCCAGCACAAGTACGGACAGTGGTTTTCAATGCTAGCTCGAGTCCGAAAAGTGGTTTTGCAATACTAACCCAAGTGCGAAAAGTGGTTTTCACGACCAGCATGAGTGCGAAAATTGTTTTTTCAATGCCAGCACAAGTGCGGACATTGGTTTTCAATGCTAGCTCGAGTCCGAAAAGTGGTTTTGCAATACTAACCCAATTGCGAAAAGTGGTTTTCAACATGAGCACAATTGCGAAAAGTGGTTTTCAACACCAGCACAAGTGCGGAAAGTGGTTTTGCAACACTAGCACAAGCGCAGAAATTGGTTTTCAACGCCAGCACAAGTGTGGAAAGTTGTTCTCAAAGACGAACGCATGTGCGAAAAGTGGTTTTCAACGCCAGTCAAAGTGCAGAAAGTAGTTTTGCAACACTAACACAAGTGCGGAAAATGGTTTTCAATGCCATCACAAGTGAGGAAAGTGTTTTTCAACACCAGCACAAGTGCGAAAAGTGGTTTTCAACACCATCACAAGTGCGAAAAGTGGTTTTCAACACTAGCACAGGTGTGGGAATTGGTCTTGCAACACAAAAGCAAGTGCGAAAAGTGGTTTTCAATGCCAGCACAAGTGCAGACAGTGGTTTTCAACACCAGCACGAGTGCGGAAAGTGGTTTTGCAACACCAGCGCAATTGTGAAAAGTGGTTTGCAACACTAGCACAAATCCAGAACATGGATTTGCAACAACAGGGCAAAGTGCTTAAAGTTGTTTTGCAATTCTATCCCAAGTGCAAAAAGTGGTTTTCAACACAAGCACAAGTGTGGAAATTGGTCTTGCAACACTAACCCAAGTGCGAAAAGTGGTTTTCAACACTAGCACGAGTGCGGAAAGTGGTTTTCAACACTAGCACAAGTGTTGAAAGTGGTTTCCTGCACCAACACAAGTGCGAAAAGTGGTTTTGAAACACTAACTCAAGTGTGAAAAGTGGTTTTCAATGCCAGCACAAGTGCAAAAAGTGGTTTTCAACACTAGCACAAGTGCGGAACGTAGATTTGCAACACCAGTGCAAAGTGCTTGAAGTTGTTTTGCAATACTATCCCAAGTGCAAAAAGTGGTTTTCAACACTAGCACAAGTGTGGAAAATGGTTTTGCATCACTAAAGCAAGTGCGAAAAGTGGCTTTCAATGCCAGCACAAATGCGGACAGTGGTTTTCGATGTTGCTTGAGTCCGAAAAGTGGTTTTGCAATACTAACCCAAGTGCGAAAAGTGGTTTTCAACACGAGCACAAGTACGAAAAGTGGTTTTCAACACCAGCACGAGTGTGGCAATTGGTTTTGCAACACTAGCACAAGTGCGGAAAGTGGATTTGCAACACCAACGCAAAGCACTTAGAGTTGTTTTGCAATACTAACCCAAGTGCGAAAAGTGGTTTTCAACACTAGCACAAGTGTGGAAAGTGGTTTTGCAACACAAAAGCAAATGCGAAAAGTGTTTTTCAATGCCAGTACAAGTGCGAAAAGTGGTTTTCAACTTCAGTCAAAGTGCAGAAAGTAGTTTTGCAACACTAACACAAGTGCGGAAAATGGTTTTCAATGCCATCACAAGTGAGGAAAGTGTTTTTCAACACCAGCACAAGTGCGAAAAGTGGTTTTCAACACCATCACAAGTGTGAAAAGTGGTTTTCCACACCAGCACGAGTATGGAAAGTGGTTTTGCAACACTGGCACAAGCGCGAAAAATGGATTTCAATGCCAGCAAAAGTGCGGACAGTGGTTTTCAATGCTAGCACAAGTGCGGAAAGTGGTTTTCCAACACCAGCACAAGTGTGGAGAGTGTTTTTCCACGGCAGCACAAGTCCGGAAAGTGGGTTTACATCACTAACACAAGTGAGCCAAGTGGTTATTCAACACCAACACAAGTGAGACAAGTGGTTTTGCAACACTAACACAAGTGCCCAAAGTGGTTTTCAACACTGATATGAGGGCGATAAGTGGTTTTTCAACATAAGCGCAAGTGTGAAAAGTGGTTTGCAACACAAGCAAAAATGCGGAACATGGATTTGCAACAACAGGGCAAAGTGCTTAAAGTTATTTTGCAATGCCTTCCCAAGTGCAAAAAGTGGTTTTAAACACTAGCACAGGTGTGGGAATTGGTCTTGCAACACAAAAGCAAGTGGGAAAAGTGGTTTTCAATGCCAGCACAAGTGCGGACAGTGGTTTCCAATGCTAGCTTGAGGCCGAAAAGTGGTTTTGCATTACTAACCCAAGTGCGAAAAGTGGTTTTCAACACCAGCACAAGTGCGAAAATTGGGTTTCAACAGCAGCACGAGTGTGGAAAGTGGTTTTGCAACACCAGCACAAGTGCGGAAAGTGGTTTTCAACGCCAGCACAAGTGCAGACCGTGGATTTGCAACACAAGCACAAAGCGCATAAAGTTGTTTTGCAATACTAACCCAAGTGCGAAAAGTGGTTTTCAACACCACCACTATTGTGGAAATTGGTCTTGCAACACTAAAGCAAGTGCGAAAAGTGGTTTTCAATGCCAGCATAAGTGCGGACAGTGGTTTTCAATGCTCGCTTGAGTCCGAAAAGTGGTTTTGCAACACTAACCCAAGTGCGAAAAGTTGGTTTCAACACGAGCACAAGTGCGCAAAGGGGTTTTCAACACCAGCACGAGTGCGGAAAGTGGTTTTCAACGCCAGCACAGGTGCGGAAAGTGGATTTGCAACACCAACGTAAAGCGCTTAAAGTTGTTTTGCAATACTAACCCAAGTGCGAAAAATGGTTTTCAATGCCAGCACAAGTGCGGACAGTGGTTTTCAATGCTAGCACAAGTGCGGAAAGTGGTTTTCCAACACCAGCACAAGTGTGCAGAGTGGTTTTCCACGAGAGCACAAGTCCGGAAAGTGGTTTTGCATCACTAACACGTGAGACAAGTGGTTGTTCAACACTAACACAAGTGAGACAAGTGGTTTAACAACAGTAACACAAGTGCCGAAAGTAGTTTACATCACTGATATGAGGGCGATAAGTGGTTTTTCAACATTATCGCAAGTGCGGAAAGTGGTTTTCAAGACGAGCACGAGTGTGGAAAGTGGTTTTGCAACACCAGCACAAGTGCGGAAAGTGGTTTTCAACGCTAGCACAAGTGCGGACCGTGGATTTGCAACACAAGCGCAAATCGCGTAAAGTTGTTTTGCAATACTAACCCAAGTGCGAAAGGTGGTTTTCCACGGCAGCACAAGTCCGCAAAGTGGTTTTATATCACCAACACAAGTGAGACAAGTGGTTATTCAACACTCACACAAGTGAGACAAGTGGTTTTGCAACACTAACACAAGTGTGAAAAGTGGTTTTCAATGCCAGCACAAGTACGGACAGTGGTTTTCAATGCTAGCTCGAGTCCGAAAAGTGGTTTTGCAATACTAACCCAAGTGCGAAAAGTGGTTTTCACGACCAGCATGAGTGCGAAAATTGTTTTTTCAATGCCAGCACAAGTGCGGACATTGGTTTTCAATGCTAGCTCGAGTCCGAAAAGTGGTTTTGCAATACTAACCCAATTGCGAAAAGTGGTTTTCAACATGAGCACAATTGCGAAAAGTGGTTTTCAACACCAGCACAAGTGCGGAAAGTGGTTTTGCAACACTAGCACAAGCGCAGAAATTGGTTTTCAACGCCAGCACAAGTGTGGAAAGTTGTTCTCAAAGACGAACGCATGTGCGAAAAGTGGTTTTCAACGCCAGTCAAAGTGCAGAAAGTAGTTTTGCAACACTAACACAAGTGCGGAAAATGGTTTTCAATGCCATCACAAGTGAGGAAAGTGTTTTTCAACACCAGCACAAGTGCGAAAAGTGGTTTTCAACACCATCACAAGTGCGAAAAGTGGTTTTCAACACTAGCACAGGTGTGGGAATTGGTCTTGCAACACAAAAGCAAGTGCGAAAAGTGGTTTTCAATGCCAGCACAAGTGCAGACAGTGGTTTTCAACACCAGCACGAGTGCGGAAAGTGGTTTTGCAACACCAGCGCAATTGTGAAAAGTGGTTTGCAACACTAGCACAAATCCAGAACATGGATTTGCAACAACAGGGCAAAGTGCTTAAAGTTGTTTTGCAATTCTATCCCAAGTGCAAAAAGTGGTTTTCAACACAAGCACAAGTGTGGAAATTGGTCTTGCAACACTAACCCAAGTGCGAAAAGTGGTTTTCAACACTAGCACGAGTGCGGAAAGTGGTTTTCAACACTAGCACAAGTGTTGAAAGTGGTTTTGCAACACAAAAGCAAATGCAAAAAGTGTTTTTCAATGCCAGTACAAGTGCGGACAGTGGTTTTCAATGCCAGCACAAGTGTGGAAAGTGGTTTTCCAACATAAGCACAAATGTGGAGAGTGGTTTTCCACGACAGCACAAGTCCGGAAAGTGGTTTTACAACACTATGACAAGTGAGACAGGTGGTTGTTCAATACTATCACGAGTGAGACAAGTGGTTTTGCAACACTAACCTAAGTGCCGAAAGTGGTTTTCAACACGAATATGAGGGCGATAAGTAGTTTTGCAACATTAGCGCAAGTGCGGAAAGTGGTTTTCAATGCCAGCACAATTGCGGAACGTAGATTTGCAACACCAGCGCAAAGTGCTTAAAGTTGTTTTGCAATACTATCCCAAGTGCAAAAAGTGGTTTTCAACACCACCAGAAGTGTGGAAATTGGTTTTGCAACACTAAAGCAAGTGCGAAAAGTGGTTTTCAATGCCAGCACAAGTGCAGACGGTGGTTTTCAATGTTACCTTGAGTCCGAAAAGTGGTTTTGCAATGCTAACCCAAGTGCGAAAAGTGGGTTTCAACACGAGCACAAGTGCGAAAAGTGGTTTTCAACACCAGCACGAGTGTGGCAAGTGGTTTTGCAACACTAGCACAAGTGCGGAAAGTGGTTTTCAACGCCAGCACATGTGCGGAAAGTGGATTTGCAACACCAACGCAAAGCACTTAAAGTTGTTTTGCAATACTAACCCAAGCGCGAAAAGTGGTTTTCAACACTAGCACAAGTGTGGAAAGTGGTTTTGCAACACAAAACCAAGTGCAAAAAGTGATTTTCAATGCCAGTACAAGTGCGGGCAGTCTATTTCAAAGCCAGCTTGAGTCCAAAAAGTGGTTTTGCTCTGCTAACCATGTGCGAAAAGTGGTTTTCAACACCATCACAAGTGCGAAAAGTGGTTTTCAATGCCAGCACAAGCGCGGAAAATGGTTTTCAACGCCAGCACAAGTGTGGAAAGCAGTTTTGAAACACTAACACAAGTGTGAAAAGTGGTTTTCAATGCCAGCACAAGTGCGGACAGTGGTTTTCAATGCTAGCTCGAGTCCGAAAAGTGGTTTTGCAATACTAACCCAAGTGCGAAAAGTGGTTTTCAACATGAGCACAATTGCGAAAAGTGGTTTTGCAACACTAGCACAAGCGCAGAAAATGGTTTTCAATGCCAGCACAAGTGTGGAAAGTTGTTTTCAAAGACGAACGCATGTGCGAAAAGTGGTTTTCAACGCCAGTCAAAGTGCAGAAAGTAGTTTTGCAACACTAACACAAGTGCGGAAAATGGTTTTCAATGCCATCACAAGTGCGGACATTGGATTTCAATGCAAGCATGAGTCCGAAAAGTGGTTTTGCAAAACTAACCCAAGTGCGAAAAGTGTTTTTCAACACCAGCGCAAGTGCGAAAAGTGGTTTTCAACACCAGCACGAGTGCGGAAAGTGGTTTTCAACATGAGCACCATTGCGAAAAGTGGTTTTCAACACCAACACAAGTGCGGAAAGTGGTTTTGCAACACAAGTAAAAGCGCAGAAAATGGTTTTCAACGCCAGCACAAGTGTGGAAAGTTGTTTTGAAAGACGAACGCATGTGCGAAAAGTGGTTTTCAATGCCAGTCAAAGTGCAGAAAGTAGTTTTGCAACACTAACACAAGTGCGGAAAATGGTTTTCAATGCTATCACAAGTGCGGAAAGTGTTTTTCAACAACAGCACAGTGCGAAAAGTGGTTTTCAACACCAGCACGAGTGCGGAAAGTGGTTTTGCAACACTAGCGCAATTGTGAAAAGTGGTTTGCAACACTAGCACAAATGCAGAACATGGATTTGCAACAACAGGGCAAAGTGCTTAAAGTTGTTTTGCAATTCTATCCCAAGTGCAAAAAGTGGTTTTCAACACAAGCACAAGTGTGGAAATTGGTCTTGCAACACTAAAGCATGTGCGAAAAGTGGTTTTCAATGTCAGCACAAGTGCGGACAGTGGTTTTGCAACACTAACCCAATTGCGAAAAGTGGTTTTCAACACGAGCACGAGTGCGGAAAGTGGTTTTGCAACACTAGCACAAGCGCAGAAAATGGTTTTCAACGCCACCACAAGTGTTGAAAGTGGTTTTGAAAGACGAACACATTTCCGAAAAGTGGTTTTCAACGCCAGTCAAGGGGCAGAAAGTAGTTTTGCAACACTAACACAAATGCGGAAAATGGTTTCCAATGCCATCACAAGTGCGGAAAGTGTTTTTCAACACCAGCACAAGTGTGAAAAGTGGTTTTCAACACCAGCACGAGTGCGGAAAGTGGTTCTGAAACTAGCGCAAGTGTGGAATGTGGTTTTCAACACGAACATGAGGGCGATAAGTGGTTGTTCAATGCAAACACGAGTGAGACAAGTGGTTTTGCATCATTAGCGCAAGTGCAGAAAGTGGTTTTCCACGCCAGCACAAGTGCGGAACGTAGATATGCAACACCAGCGCAAAGTGCTTGAAGTTGTTTTGCAATAATATCCCAAGTGCGAAAAGTGGTTTTCAATGCCAGCACAAGTGCGGACATTGGTTTTCGATGCTAGCTTGAGTCCGAAAAGTGGTTTTGCAATACTAACCCAAGTGCGAAAAGTGGGTTTCAACACGAGCACAAGTGCAAAAAGTGGTTTTCAACACTAGCACAAGTGCGAAAAGTGGTTTTCAACACCAGCACGAGTGTGGAAAGTGGTTTTGCAACACTAGCTCAAGCGCGAAAAATGGTTTTCAATGCCAGCACAAGTGCGGACAGTGGTTTTCAATGTCAGCATGAGTCCTAAAAGTGGTTTTACAACACTATCACAAGTGAGACAGGTGGTTGTTCAATACAAACACGAGTGAGACAAGTGGTTTTGATCATTAGCACAAGTCCGGAAAGTGGTTTTACAACACGATCACAAGTGAGACAAGTGGTTGTTCAATACAAACACGAGTGAGACAAGTGGTTTTGCATCATTAGCGCAAGTGCGGCAAGTGGTTTTCAACGCCAGCACAAGTGCGGAACGTAGATTTGCAACACCAGCGCAAAGTGCTTGAAGTTGTTTTGCAATACTATCCCAAGTGCAAACAGTGGATTTCAACACTAGGACAAGTGTGGAAAATGGTTTTGCATCACTAAAGCAAGTGCGAAAAGTGGTTTTCAATGCCAGCACAAGTGCGGACAGTGGTTTTCGATGTTGCTTGAGTCAGAAAAGTGGTTTTGCAATACTAACCCAAGTGCGAAAAGTGGTTTTCAACACGAGCACAAGTGCGAAAAGTGGTTTTCAACACCAGCACGAGTGTGGCAAATGGTTTTGCAACACTAGCACAAGTGCGGAAAGTGGATTTGCAACACCAACGCAAAGCACTTAGAGTTGTTTTGCAATACTAACCCAAGTGCGAAAAGTGGTTTTTCCACACTAATACAAGTGCAAAAGGGGTTTCCTGCACCAACACAAGTGCAAAAAGTATTTTTTCCACACTAATGCAAGTGCAAAAGTGGTTTCCTGCACCAACACAAGTGCGAAAAGTGGTTTTTCAACACTAACACAAGTGCGAAAAGTCGTTTTTCAACACTAACACAAGTGCGAAAAGTGGTTTTTCAACACTAACACAAGTGCGAAAAGTGGTTTTTCCACACTAATACATGTGCAAAAGTGGTTTCCTGCACCAACACAAGTGCGAAAAGTGGTTCTTCAACACTAAAACAAGTGCGAAAAGTGGTTTTTCAACACTATCACAAGTGCAAAAAGTGGTTTTTCCACACTAATACAAGTGCAAAAGTGGTTTCCTGCACCAACACAAGTGCGAAAAGTGGTTTTTCAACACTAACACAAGTGCGAAAAGTGGTTTTTCAACACTAACACAAGTGCGAAAAGTGGTATTTCAACACTATCACAAGTGCAAAAAGTGTTTTTTCCACACTAATACAAGTGCAAAAGTGGTTTCCTGCACCAACACAAGTGCGAAAAGTGGTTTTTCAACACTAACACAAGTGCGAAAAGTAGTTTTTCAACACTAACACAAGTGCGAAAAGTGGTTTTTCCACACTAATACAAGTGCAAAAGTGGTTTCCTGCACCAACACAAGTGCGAAAAGTGGTTTTTCAACACTAACACAAGTGCGAAAAGTGGTTTTTCAACACTATCACAAGTGCAAAAAGTGTTTTTTCGACACTAATACAAGTGCAAACGTGGTTTCCTGCACCAACACAAGTGCGAAAAGTGGTTTTTCAACACTATCACAAGTGCAAAAAGTGTTTTTTCCACACTAATACAAGTGCAAAAGTGGTTTCCTATACCATGTGCGAAAAGTGGTTTTTCCACACTAATACAAGTGCAAAAGTGGTTTCCTGCACCAACACAAGTGCGAAAAGTGGTTTTTCAACACTAACACAAGTGCGAAAAGTGGTTTTTCAACACTATCACAAGTGCAAAAAGTGTTTTTTCCACACTAATACAAGTGCAAATGTGGTTTCCTGCACCAACACAAGTGCGAAAAATGGTTTTTCAACAATAATACAAGTGCGAAAAGTGGTTTCTCACCACTAATACAAGTGCAAAAGTGGTTTTCTGCACCAACACAAGTGCGAAAAGTGGTTTTTCAACACTATCAGAAGTGCAAAAAGTGTTTTTTCCACACTAATACAAGTGCAAAAGTGGTTTCCTGCACCAAAACAAGTGCGAAAAGTGGTTTTTCAACACTAACAGAAGTGTAAAAAGTGGTTTTTCAACACTATCACAAGTGCAAAAAGTGTTTTTTCCACACTAATACAAGTGCAAAAGTGGTTTCCTGCACCAACACAAGTGCGAAAAGTGGTTTTTCAACACTAACACAAGTGCGAAAAGTGGTTTTTCAACACTAACACAAGTGCGAAAAGTGGTTTTTCAACACTAACACAAGTGCGAAAAGTGGTTTTTCAACACTATCACAAGTGCAAAAAGTGTTTTTTCCACACTAATACAAGTGCAAAAGTGGTTTCCTGCACCAACACAAGTGCGAAAAGTGGTTTTTCAACACTAACACAAGTGCGAAAAGTGGTTTTTCAACACTATCACAAGTGCAAAAAGTGTTTTTTCCACACTAATACAAGTGCAAAAGTGGTTTCCTTTACCAACACAAGTGCGAAAAGTGGTTTTTCAACAATAACACAAGTGCGAAAAGTGGTTTCTCACCACTAATACAAGTGCAAAAGTGGTTTCCTGCACCAACACAAGTGCGAAAAGTGGTTTTTCAACACTATCACAAGTGCAAAAAGTGTTTTTTCCACACTAATACAAGTGCAAAAGTGGTTTCCTGCACCAAAACAAGGGCGAAAAGTGGTTTTTCAACACTAACACAAGTGCGAAAAGTGGTTTTTCAACACTATCACAAGTGCAAAAAGTGTTTTTTCCACACTAATGCAAGTGCAAAAGTGGTTTCCTGCACCAAACACAAGAGCGAAAAGTGGTTTTTCAACACTAACACAAGTGCGAAAAGTGGTTTTTCCACACTAATACAAGTACAAAAGTGGTTTCCTGCACCAACACAAGTGCGAAAAGTGGTTTTTCAACACTAACACAAGTGCGAAAAGTGGTTTTTCAACACTATCACAAGTGCAAAAAGTGTTTTTTCCACACTAATACAAGTGCAAAAGTGGTTTCCTGCAGCAACACAAGTGCGAAAAGTGGTTTTTCAACACTATCACAAGTGCAAAAAGTGTTTTTTCCACACTAATACAAGTGCAAAAGTGGTTTTCCTGCACCAAAACAAGTGCGAAAAGTGGTTTTTCAACACTAACACAAGTGCGAAAAGTGGTTTTTCAACACTATCACAAGTGCAAAAAGTGTTTTTTCCACACTAATACAAGTGCAAATGTGGTTTCCTGCACCAACACAAGTGCGAAAAATGGTTTTTCAACAATAACACAAGTGCGAAAAGTGGTTTCTCACCACTAATACAAGTGCAAAAGTGGTTTCCTACACCAACACAAGTGCGAAAAGTGGTTTTTCAACACTATCACAAGTGCAAAAAGTGTTTTTTCCACACTAATACAAGTGCAAAAGTGGTTTCCTGCACCAAAACAAGTGCGAAAAGTGGTCCCTCAACACTAACACAAGTGCGAAAAGTTGTTTTTCAACACTATCACAAGTGCAAAAAGTGTTTTTTCCACACTAATACAAGTGCAAAAGTGGTTTCCTGCACCAACACAAGTGCGAAAAGTGGTTTTTCAACACTAACACAAGTGCGAAAAGTGGTTTTTCAACACTAACACAAGTGCGAAAAGTTGTTTTTCAACACTAACACAAGTGCGAAAAGTGGTTTTTCCACACTAATACAAGTGCAAAAGTGGTTTCCTGCACCAACACAAGTGCGAAAAGTGGTTTTTCCACACTAATACAAGTGCAAAAGTGGTTTCCTGCACCAACACAAGTGCGAAAAGTGGTTTTTCAACACTAACACAAGTGCGAAAAGTGGTTTTTCAACACTATCACAAGTGCAAAAAGTGTTTTTTCCACACTAATACAAGTGCAAAAGTGGTTTCCTGCACCAACACAAGTGCGAAAAGTGGTTTTTCCACACTAATACAAGTGCAAAAGTGGTTTCCTGCACCAAAACAAGTGCGAAAAGTGGTTTTTCAACACTAACACAAGTGCGAAAAGTGGTTTTTCAACACTATCACAAGTGCAAAAAGTGTTTTTTCCACACTAATACAAGTGCAAAAGTGGTTTCCTGCACCAAACACAAGTGCGAAAAGTGGTTTTTCCACACTAATACAAGTACAAAAGTGGTTTCCTGCACCAACACAAGTGCGAAAAGTGGTTTTTCAACACTAACACAAGTGCGAAAAGTGGTTTTTCAACACTATCACAAGTGCAAAAAGTGCTTTTTCCACACTAATACAAGTGCAAAAGTGGTTTCCTGCAGCAACACAAGTTCGAAAAGTGGTTTTTCCACACTAACACAAGTGCGAAAAGTGGTTTTTCAACACTAACACAAGTGCGAAAAGTGGTTTTTCAACACGAACACAAGTGCGAAAAGTGGTTTTTCCACACTAATACAAGTGCAAAAGTGGTTTCCTGCACCAACACAAGTGCGAAAAGTGGTTTTTCAACACTAACACAAGTGCGAAAAGTGGTTTTTCAACACTATCACAAGTGCAAAAAGTGGTTTTTCCACACTAATAGAAGTGCAAAAGTGGTTTCCTGTACCAACACAAGTGCGAAAAGTGGTTTTTCAACACTAACACAAGTGCGAAAAGTGGCTTTTCAACACTAACACAAGTGCGAAAAGTGTTTTTTCCACACTAATACAAGTGCAAAAGTGGTTTCCTGCACCAACACAAGTGCGAAAAGTGGTTTTTCAACACTAACACAAGTGCGAAAAGTGGTTTTTCAACACTAACACAAGTGCGAAAAGTGGTTTTTCAACACTAACACAAGTGCAAAAAGTGGTTTTTCCACACTAATACAAGTGCAAAAGTGGTTTCCTGCACCAACACAAGTGTGAAAAGTGGTTTTTCAACACTAACACAAGTGCGAAAAGTGGTTTTTCAACACTATCACAAGTGCAAAAAGTGTTTTTTCGACACCAATACAAGTGCAAAAGTGGTTTCCTGCACCAACACAAGTGTGAAAAGTGGTTTTTCAACACTATCACAAGTGCAAAAAGTGTTTTTTCCACACTAATACAAGTGCAAAAGTGGTTTCCTGCACCAACACAAGTGCGAAAAGTGGTTTTTCCACACTAATACAAGTGCAAAAGTGGTTTCCTGCACCAACACAAGTGCGAAAAGTGGTTTTTCAACACTAACACAAGTGCGAAAAGTGGTTTTTCAACACTATCACAAGTGCAAAAAGTGTTTTTTCCACACTAATACAAGTGCAAATGTGGTTTCCTGCACCAACACAAGTGCGAAAAATGGTTTTTCAACAATAACACAAGTGCGAAAAGTGGTTTCTCACCACTAATACAAGTGCAAAAGTGGTTTCCTGCACCAACACAAGTGCGAAAAGTGGTTTTTCAACACTATCACAAGTGCAAAAAGTGTTTTTTCCACACTAACACAAGTGCAAAAGTGGTTTCCTGCACCAAAACAAGTGCGAAAAGTGGTTTTTCAACACTAACACAAGTGCGAAAAGTGGTTTTTCAACACTATCACAAGTGCAAAAAGTGTTTTTTCCACACTAATACAAGTGCAAAAGTGGTTTCCTGTACCAACACAAGTGCGAAAAGTGGTTTTTCAACACTAACACAAGTGCGAAAAGTGGTTTTTCAACACTAACACAAGTGCAAAAAGTGGTTTTTCAACACTAACACAAGTGCGAAAAGTGGTTTTTCCACACTAATACAAGTGCAAAAGTGGTTTTTCAACACGAACACAAGTGCGAAAAGTGGTTTTTCAACACTAACACAAGTGCGAAAAGTCGTTTTTCAACACTAACACAAGTGCGAAAAGTGGTTTTTCCACACTAATACAAGTGCAAAAGTGGTTTCCTGCACCAACACAAGTACGAAAAGTGGTTTTTCAACACTAACACAAGTGCGAAAAGTGGTTTTTCAACACTAACACAAGTGCGAAAAGTTGTTTTTCAACACTAACACAAGTGCGAAAAGTGGTTTTTCCACACTAATACAAGTGCAAAAGTGGTTTCCTGCACCAACACAAGTGCGAAAAGTGGTTTTTCCACACTAATACAAGTGCAAAAGTGGTTTCCTGCACCAACACAAGTGCGAAAAGTGGTTTTTCAACACTAACACAAGTGCGAAAAGTGGTTTTTCAACACTATCACAAGTGCAAAAAGTGTTTTTTCCACACTAATACAAGTGCAAAAGTGGTTTCCTGCACCAACACAAGTACGAAAAGTGGTTTTTCAACACTAACACAAGTGCGAAAAGTGGTTTTTCAACACTAACACAAGTGCGAAAAGTTGTTTTTCAACACTAACACAAGTGCGAAAAGTGGTTTTTCCACACTAATACAAGTGCAAAAGTGGTTTCCTGCACCAACACAAGTGCGAAAAGTGGTTTTTCCACACTAATACAAGTGCAAAAGTGGTTTCCTGCACCAACACAAGTGCGAAAAGTGGTTTTTCAACACTAACACAAGTGCGAAAAGTGGTTTTTCAACACTATCACAAGTGCAAAAAGTGTTTTTTCCACACTAATACAAGTGCAAAAGTGGTTTCCTGCACCAACACAAGTGCGAAAAGTGGTTTTTCCACACTAATACAAGTGCAAAAGTGGTTTCCTGCACCAAAACAAGTGCGAAAAGTGGTTTTTCAACACTAACACAAGTGCGAAAAGTGGTTTTTCAACACTATCACAAGTGCAAAAAGTGTTTTTTCCACACTAATACAAGTGCAAAAGTGGTTTCCTGCACCAAACACAAGTGCGAAAAGTGGTTTTTCCACACTAATACAAGTACAAAAGTGGTTTCCTGCACCAACACAAGTGCGAAAAGTGGTTTTTCAACACTAACACAAGTGCGAAAAGTGGTTTTTCAACACTATCACAAGTGCAAAAAGTGCTTTTTCCACACTAATACAAGTGCAAAAGTGGTTTCCTGCAGCAACACAAGTTCGAAAAGTGGTTTTTCCACACTAACACAAGTGCGAAAAGTGGTTTTTCAACACTAACACAAGTGCGAAAAGTGGTTTTTCAACACGAACACAAGTGCGAAAAGTGGTTTTTCCACACTAATACAAGTGCAAAAGTGGTTTCCTGCACCAACACAAGTGCGAAAAGTGGTTTTTCAACACTAACACAAGTGCGAAAAGTGGTTTTTCAACACTATCACAAGTGCAAAAAGTGGTTTTTCCACACTAATAGAAGTGCAAAAGTGGTTTCCTGTACCAACACAAGTGCGAAAAGTGGTTTTTCAACACTAACACAAGTGCGAAAAGTGGCTTTTCAACACTAACACAAGTGCGAAAAGTGTTTTTTCCACACTAATACAAGTGCAAAAGTGGTTTCCTGCACCAACACAAGTGCGAAAAGTGGTTTTTCAACACTAACACAAGTGCGAAAAGTGGTTTTTCAACACTAACACAAGTGCGAAAAGTGGTTTTTCAACACTAACACAAGTGCAAAAAGTGGTTTTTCCACACTAATACAAGTGCAAAAGTGGTTTCCTGCACCAACACAAGTGCGAAAAGTGGTTTTTCAACACTAACACAAGTGCGAAAAGTGGTTTTTCAACACTATCACAAGTGCAAAAAGTGTTTTTTCGACACTAATACAAGTGCAAAAGTGGTTTCCTGCACCAACACAAGTGTGAAAAGTGGTTTTTCAACACTATCACAAGTGCAAAAAGTGTTTTTTCCACACTAATACAAGTGCAAAAGTGGTTTCCTGCACCAACACAAGTGCGAAAAGTGGTTTTTCCACACTAATACAAGTGCAAAAGTGGTTTCCTGCACCAACACAAGTGCGAAAAGTGGTTTTTCAACACTAACACAAGTGCGAAAAGTGGTTTTTCAACACTATCACAAGTGCAAAAAGTGTTTTTTCCACACTAATACAAGTGCAAATGTGGTTTCCTGCACCAACACAAGTGCGAAAAATGGTTTTTCAACAATAACACAAGTGCGAAAAGTGGTTTCTCACCACTAATACAAGTGCAAAAGTGGTTTCCTGCACCAACACAAGTGCGAAAAGTGGTTTTTCAACACTATCACAAGTGCAAAAAGTGTTTTTTCCACACTAACACAAGTGCAAAAGTGGTTTCCTGCACCAAAACAAGTGCGAAAAGTGGTTTTTCAACACTAACACAAGTGCGAAAAGTGGTTTTTCAACACTATCACAAGTGCAAAAAGTGTTTTTTCCACACTAATACAAGTGCAAAAGTGGTTTCCTGTACCAACACAAGTGCGAAAAGTGGTTTTTCAACACTAACACAAGTGCGAAAAGTGGTTTTTCAACACTAACACAAGTGCAAAAAGTGGTTTTTCAACACTAACACAAGTGCGAAAAGTGGTTTTTCCACACTAATACAAGTGCAAAAGTGGTTTTTCAACACGAACACAAGTGCGAAAAGTGGTTTTTCAACACTAACACAAGTGCGAAAAGTCGTTTTTCAACACTAACACAAGTGCGAAAAGTGGTTTTTCCACACTAATACAAGTGCAAAAGTGGTTTCCTGCACCAACACAAGTACGAAAAGTGGTTTTTGAACACTAACACAAGTGCGAAAAGTGGTTTTTCAACACTATCACAAGTGCAAAAAGTGTTTTTTCGACACTAATACAAGTGCAAAAGTGGTTTCCTGCACCAACACAAGTGCGAAAAGTGGTTTTTCAACACTATCACAAGTGCAAAAAGTGTTTTTTCCACACTAATACAAGTGCAAAAGTCGTTTCCTGCACCAACACAAGTGCGAAAAGTGGTTTTTCAACACTATCACAAGTGCAAAAAGTGTTTTTTCCACACTAATACAAGTGCAAAAGTGGTTTCCTGCACCAAAACAAGTGCGAAAAGTGGTTTTTCAACACTAACACAAGTGCGAAAAGTGGTTTTTCAACACTATCACAAGTGCAAAAAGTGTTTTTTCCACACTAATACAAGTGCAAAAGTGGTTTCCTGCACCAACACAAGTGCGAAAAGTGGTTTTTCAACACTAACACAAGTGCGAAAAGTGGTTTTTCAACACTAACACAAGTGCGAAAAGTTGTTTTTCAACACTAACACAAGTGCGAAAAGTGGTTTTTCCACACTAATACAAGTGCAAAAGTGGTTTCCTGCACCAACTCAAGTGCAAAAAGTGTTTTTTCCACACTAATACAAGTGCAAAAGTGGTTTCCTGCACCAACACAAGTGCGAAAAGTGGTTTTTCAACACTAACACAAGTGCGAAAAGTGGTTTTTCAACACTAACACAAGTGCGAAAAGTTGTTTTTCCACACTAATACAAGTGCAAAAGTGGTTCCCTGCACCAACACAAGTGCGAAAAGTGGTTTTTCAACACTAACACAAGTGCGAAAAGTGGTTTTTCAACACTATCACAAGTGCAAAAAGTGTTTTTTCCACACTAATACAAGTGCAAAAGTGGTTTCCTGCACCAACACAAGTGCGAAAAGTGGTTTTTCCACACTAATACAAGTGCAAAAGTGGTTTCCTGCACCAACACAAGTGCGAAAAGTGGTTTTTCAACACTAACACAAGTGCGAAAAGTGGTTTTTCAACACTATCACAAGTGCAAAAAGTGTTTTTTCCACACTAATACAAGTGCAAATGTGGTTTCCTGCACCAACACAAGTGCGAAAAATGGTTTTTCAACAATAACACAAGTGCGAAAAGTGGTTTCTCACCACTAATACAAGTGCAAAAGTGGTTTCCTGCACCAACACAAGTGCGAAAAGTGGTTTTTCAACACTATCACAAGTGCAAAAAGTGTTTTTTCCACACTAACACAAGTGCAAAAGTGGTTTCCTGCACCAAAACAAGTGCGAAAAGTGGTTTTTCAACACTAACACAAGTGCGAAAAGTGGTTTTTCAACACTATCACAAGTGCAAAAAGTGTTTTTTCCACACTAATACAAGTGCAAAAGTGGTTTCCTGTACCAACACAAGTGCGAAAAGTGGTTTTTCAACACTAACACAAGTGCGAAAAGTGGTTTTTCAACACTAACACAAGTGCGAAAAGTGGTTTTTCAACACTAACACAAGTGCGAAAAGTGGTTTTTCCACACTAATACAAGTGCAAAAGTGGTTTTTCAACACGAACACAAGTGCGAAAAGTGGTTTTTCAACACTAACACAAGTGCGAAAAGTGGTTTTTCAACACTAACACAAGTGCGAAAAGTGGTTTTTCCACACTAATACAAGTGCAAAAGTGGTTTCCTGCACCAACACAAGTACGAAAAGTGGTTTTTGAACACTAACACAAGTGCGAAAAGTGGTTTTTCAACACTATCACAAGTGCAAAAAGTGTTTTTTCGACACTAATACAAGTGCAAAAGTGGTTTCCTGCACCAACACAAGTGCGAAAAGTGGTTTTTCAACACTATCACAAGTGCAAAAAGTGTTTTTTCCACACTAATACAAGTGCAAAAGTCGTTTCCTGCACCAACACAAGTGCGAAAAGTGGTTTTTCAACACTATCACAAGTGCAAAAAGTGTTTTTTCCACACTAATACAAGTGCAAAAGTGGTTTCCTGCACCAAAACAAGTGCGAAAAGTGGTTTTTCAACACTAACACAAGTGCGAAAAGTGGTTTTTCAACACTATCACAAGTGCAAAAAGTGTTTTTTCCACACTAATGCAAGTGCAAAAGTGGTTTCCTGCACCAACACAAGTGCGAAAAGTGGTTTTTCAACACTAACACAAGTGCGAAAAGTGGTTTTTCAACACTAACACAAGTGCGAAAAGTTGTTTTTCAACACTAACACAAGTGCGAAAAGTGGTTTTTCCACACTAATACAAGTGCAAAAGTGGTTTCCTGCACCAACTCAAGTGCAAAAAGTGTTTTTCCCACACTAATACAAGTGCAAAAGTGGTTTCCTGCACCAACACAAGTGCGAAAAGTGGTTTTTCAACACTAACACAAGTGCGAAAAGTGGTTTTTCAACACTAACACAAGTGCGAAAAGTTGTTTTTCCACACTAATACAAGTGCAAAAGTGGTTTCCTGCACCAACACAAGTGCGAAAAGTGGTTTTTCAACACTAACACAAGTGCGAAAAGTGGTTTTTCAACACTATCACAAGTGCAAAAAGTGTTTTTTCCACACTAATACAAGTGCAAAAGTGGTTTCCTGCACCAACACAAGTGCGAAAAGTGGTTTTTCAACACTAACACAAGTGCGAAAAGTGGTTTTTCAACACTAACGCAAGTGCAAAAAGTGTTTTTTCCACACTAATACAAGTGCAAAAGTGGTTTCCTGCACCAACACAAGTGCGAAAAGTGGTTTTTCAACACTATCACAAGTGCAAAAACTGTTTTTGCCACACTAATACAAGTGCAAAAGTGGTTTCCTGCACCAACACAAGTGCGAAAAGTGGTTTTTCAACACTAACACAAGTGCGAAAAGTGGTTTTCCACACTAATACAAGTGCGAAAAGTGGTTTTTCAACACTAACACAAGTGCGAAAAGTGGTTTTTCCACACTAATACAAGTGCAAAAGTGGTTTCCTATACCATGTGCGAAAAGTGGTTTTTCCACACTAATACAAGTGCAAAAGTGGTTTCCTGCACCAACACAAGTGCGAAAAGTGGTTTTTCAACACTAACACAAGTGCGAAAAGTGGTTTTTCAACACTATCACAAGTGCAAAAAGTGTTTTTTCCACACTAATACAAGTGCAAATGTGGTTTCCTGCACCAACACAAGTGCGAAAAATGGTTTTTCAACAATAATACAAGTGCGAAAAGTGGTTTCTCACCACTAATACAAGTGCAAAAGTGGTTTCCTGCACCAACACAAGTGCGAAAAGTGGTTTTTCAACACTATCACAAGTGCAAAAAGTGTTTTTTCCACACTAATACAAGTGCAAAAGTGGTTTCCTGCACCAAAACAAGTGCGAAAAGTGGTTTTTCAACACTAACAGAAGTGTAAAAAGTGGTTTTTCAACACTATCACAAGTGCAAAAAGTGTTTTTTCCACACTAATACAAGTGCAAAAGTGGTTTCCTGCACCAACACAAGTGCGAAAAGTGGTTTTTCAACACTAACACAAGTGCGAAAAGTGGTTTTTCAACACTAACACAAGTGCGAAAAGTGGTTTTTCAACACTAACACAAGTGCGAAAAGTGGTTTTTCAACACTATCACAAGTGCAAAAAGTGTTTTTTCCACACTAATACAAGTGCATAAGTGGTTTCCTGCACCAACACAAGTCCGAAAAGTGGTTTTTCAACACTAACACAAGTGCGAAAAGTGGTTTTTCAACACTATCACAAGTGCAAAAAGTGTTTTTTCCACACTAATACAAGTGCAAAAGTGGTTTCCTTTACCAACACAAGTGCGAAAAGTGGTTTTTCAACAATAACACAAGTGCGAAAAGTGGTTTCTCACCACTAATACAAGTGCAAAAGTGGTTTCCTGCACCAACACAAGTGCGAAAAGTGGTTTTTCAACACTATCACAAGTGCAAAAAGTGTTTTTTCCACACTAATACAAGTGCAAAAGTGGTTTCCTGCACCAAAACAAGGGCGAAAAGTGGTTTTTCAACACTAACACAAGTGCGAAAAGTGGTTTTTCAACACTATCACAAGTGCAAAAAGTGTTTTTTCCACACTAATACAAGTGCAAAAGTGGTTTCCTGCACCAAACACAAGAGCGAAAAGTGGTTTTTCAACACTAACACAATTGCGAAAAGTGGTTTTTCCACACTAATACAAGTACAAAAGTGGTTTCCTGCACCAACACAAGTGCGAAAAGTGGTTTTTCAACACTAACACAAGTGCGAAAAGTGGTTTTTCAACACTATCACAAGTGCAAAAAGTGTTTTTTCCACACTAATACAAGTGCAAAAGTGGTTTCCTGCAGCAACACAAGTGCGAAAAGTGGTTTTTCAACACTATCACAAGTGCAAAAAGTGTTTTTTCCACACTAATACAAGTGCAAAAGTGGTTTTCCTGCACCAAAACAAGTGCGAAAAGTGGTTTTTCAACACTAACACAAGTGCGAAAAGTGGTTTTTCAACACTATCACAAGTGCAAAAAGTGTTTTTTCCACACTAATACAAGTGCAAATGTGGTTTCCTGCACCAACACAAGTGCGAAAAATGGTTTTTCAACAATAACACAAGTGCGAAAAGTGGTTTCTCACCACTAATACAAGTGCAAAAGTGGTTTCCTGCACCAACACAAGTGCGAAAAGTGGTTTTTCAACACTATCACAAGTGCAAAAAGTGTTTTTTCCACACTAATACAAGTGCAAAAGTGGTTTCCTGCACCAAAACAAGTGCGAAAAGTGGTCTTTCAACACTAACACAAGTGCGAAAAGTGGTTTTTCAACACTATCACAAGTGCAAAAAGTGTTTTTTCCACACTAATACAAGTGCAAAAGTGGTTTCCTGCACCAACACAAGTGCGAAAAGTGGTTTTTCAACACTAACACAAGTGCGAAAAGTGGGTTTTCAACACTAACACAAGTGCAAAAAGTTGTTTTTCAACACTAACACAAGTGCGAAAAGTGGTTTTTCCACACTAATACAAGTGCAAAAGTGGTTTCCTGCACCAACTCAAGTGCAAAAAGTGGTTTTTCCACACTAATACAAGTGCAAAAGTGGTTTCCTGCACCAACACAAGTGCGAAAAGTGGTTTTTCCACACTAATACAAGTGCAAAAGTGGTTTCCTGCACCAACACAAGTGCGAAAAGTGGTTTTTCAACACTAACACAAGTGCGAAAAGTGGTTTTTCAACACTATCACAAGTGCAAAAAGTGTTTTTTCCACACTAATACAAGTGCAAAAGTGGTTTCCTGCACCAACACAAGTGCGAAAAGTGGTTTTTCCACACTAATACAAGTGCAAAAGTGGTTTCCTGCACCAAAACAAGTGCGAAAAGTGGTTTTTCAACACTAACACAAGTGCGAAAAGTGGTTTTTCAACACTATCACAAGTGCAAAAAGTGTTTTTTCCACACTAATACAAGTGCAAAAGTGGTTTCCTGCACCAAACACAAGTGCGAAAAGTGGTTTTTCCACACTAATACAAGTACAAAAGTGGTTTCCTGCACCAACACAAGTGCGAAAAGTGGTTTTTCAACACTAACACAAGTGCGAAAAGTGGTTTTTCAACACTATCACAAGTGCAAAAAGTGCTTTTTCCACACTAATACAAGTGCAAAAGTGGTTTCCTGCAGCAACACAAGTTCGAAAAGTGGTTTTTCCACACTAACACAAGTGCGAAAAGTGGTTTTTCAACACTAACACAAGTGCGAAAAGTGGTTTTTCAACACGAACACAAGTGCGAAAAGTGGTTTTTCCACACTAATACAAGTGCAAAAGTGGTTTCCTGCACCAACACAAGTGCGAAAAGTGGTTTTTCAACACTAACACAAGTGCGAAAAGTGGTTTTTCAACACTATCACAAGTGCAAAAAGTGGTTTTTCCACACTAATAGAAGTGCAAAAGTGGTTTCCTGTACCAACACAAGTGCGAAAAGTGGTTTTTCAACACTAACACAAGTGCGAAAAGTGGCTTTTCAACACTAACACAAGTGCGAAAAGTGTTTTTTCCACACTAATACAAGTGCAAAAGTGGTTTCCTGCACCAACACAAGTGCGAAAAGTGGTTTTTCAACACTAACACAAGTGCGAAAAGTGGTTTTTCAACACTAACACAAGTGCGAAAAGTGGTTTTTCAACACTAACACAAGTGCAAAAAGTGGTTTTTCCACACTAATACAAGTGCAAAAGTCGTTTCCTGCACCAACACAAGTGCGAAAAGTGGTTTTTCAACACTATCACAAGTGCAAAAAGTGTTTTTTCCACACTAATACAAGTGCAAAAGTGGTTTCCTGCACCAACACAAGTGCGAAAAGTGGTTTTTCAACACTAACACAAGTGCGAAAAGTGGTTTTTCAACACTAACACAAGTGCGAAAAGTGGTTTTTCAACACTAACACAAGTGCAAAAAGTGGTTTTTCCACACTAATACAAGTGCAAAAGTCGTTTCCTGCACCAACACAAGTGCGAAAAGTGGTTTTTCAACACTATCACAAGTGCAAAAAGTGTTTTTTCCACACTAATACAAGTGCAAAAGTGGTTTCCTGCACCAAAACAAGTGCGAAAAGTGGTTTTTCAACACTAACACAAGTGCGAAAAGTGGTTTTTCAACACTATCACAAGTGCAAAAAGTGTTTTTTCCACACTAATACAAGTGCAAAAGTGGTTTCCTGCACCAACACAAGTGCGAAAAGTGGTTTTTCAACACTAACACAAGTGCGAAAAGTGGTTTTTCAACACTAACACAAGTGCGAAAAGTTGTTTTTCAACACTAACACAAGTGCGAAAAGTGGTTTTTCCACACTAATACAAGTGCAAAAGTGGTTTCCTGCACCAACTCAAGTGCAAAAAGTGTTTTTTCCACACTAATACAAGTGCAAAAGTGGTTTCCTGCACCAACACAAGTGCGAAAAGTGGTTTTTCAACACTAACACAAGTGCGAAAAGTGGTTTTTCAACACTAACACAAGTGCGAAAAGTTGTTTTTCCACACTAATACAAGTGCAAAAGTGGTTTCCTGCACCAACACAAGTGCGAAAAGTGGTTTTTCAACACTAACACAAGTGCGAAAAGTGGTTTTTCAACACTATCACAAGTGCAAAAAGTGTTTTTTCCACACTAATACAAGTGCAAAAGTGGTTTCCTGCACCAACACAAGTGCGAAAAGTGGTTTTTCAACACTAACACAAGTGCGAAAAGTGGTTTTTCAACACTAACGCAAGTGCAAAAAGTGTTTTTTCCACACTAATACAAGTGCAAAAGTGGTTTCCTGCACCAACACAAGTGCGAAAAGTGGTTTTTCAACACTATCACAAGTGCAAAAACTGTTTTTGCCACACTAATACAAGTGCAAAAGTGGTTTCCTGCACCAACACAAGTGCGAAAAGTGGTTTTTCAACACTAACACAAGTGCGAAAAGTGGTTTTCCACACTAATACAAGTGCGAAAAGTGGTTTTTCAACACTAACACAAGTGCGAAAAGTGGTTTTTCCACACTAATACAAGTGCAAAAGTGGTTTCCTATACCATGTGCGAAAAGTGGTTTTTCCACACTAATACAAGTGCAAAAGTGGTTTCCTGCACCAACACAAGTGCGAAAAGTGGTTTTTCAACACTAACACAAGTGCGAAAAGTGGTTTTTCAACACTATCACAAGTGCAAAAAGTGTTTTTTCCACACTAATACAAGTGCAAATGTGGTTTCCTGCACCAACACAAGTGCGAAAAATGGTTTTTCAACAATAATACAAGTGCGAAAAGTGGTTTCTCACCACTAATACAAGTGCAAAAGTGGTTTCCTGCACCAACACAAGTGCGAAAAGTGGTTTTTCAACACTATCACAAGTGCAAAAAGTGTTTTTTCCACACTAATACAAGTGCAAAAGTGGTTTCCTGCACCAAAACAAGTGCGAAAAGTGGTTTTTCAACACTAACAGAAGTGTAAAAAGTGGTTTTTCAACACTATCACAAGTGCAAAAAGTGTTTTTTCCACACTAATACAAGTGCAAAAGTGGTTTCCTGCACCAACACAAGTGCGAAAAGTGGTTTTTCAACACTAACACAAGTGCGAAAAGTGGTTTTTCAACACTAACACAAGTGCGAAAAGTGGTTTTTCAACACTAACACAAGTGCGAAAAGTGGTTTTTCAACACTATCACAAGTGCAAAAAGTGTTTTTTCCACACTAATACAAGTGCATAAGTGGTTTCCTGCACCAACACAAGTCCGAAAAGTGGTTTTTCAACACTAACACAAGTGCGAAAAGTGGTTTTTCAACACTATCACAAGTGCAAAAAGTGTTTTTTCCACACTAATACAAGTGCAAAAGTGGTTTCCTTTACCAACACAAGTGCGAAAAGTGGTTTTTCAACAATAACACAAGTGCGAAAAGTGGTTTCTCACCACTAATACAAGTGCAAAAGTGGTTTCCTGCACCAACACAAGTGCGAAAAGTGGTTTTTCAACACTATCACAAGTGCAAAAAGTGTTTTTTCCACACTAATACAAGTGCAAAAGTGGTTTCCTGCACCAAAACAAGGGCGAAAAGTGGTTTTTCAACACTAACACAAGTGCGAAAAGTGGTTTTTCAACACTATCACAAGTGCAAAAAGTGTTTTTTCCACACTAATACAAGTGCAAAAGTGGTTTCCTGCACCAAACACAAGAGCGAAAAGTGGTTTTTCAACACTAACACAATTGCGAAAAGTGGTTTTTCCACACTAATACAAGTACAAAAGTGGTTTCCTGCACCAACACAAGTGCGAAAAGTGGTTTTTCAACACTAACACAAGTGCGAAAAGTGGTTTTTCAACACTATCACAAGTGCAAAAAGTGTTTTTTCCACACTAATACAAGTGCAAAAGTGGTTTCCTGCAGCAACACAAGTGCGAAAAGTGGTTTTTCAACACTATCACAAGTGCAAAAAGTGTTTTTTCCACACTAATACAAGTGCAAAAGTGGTTTTCCTGCACCAAAACAAGTGCGAAAAGTGGTTTTTCAACACTAACACAAGTGCGAAAAGTGGTTTTTCAACACTATCACAAGTGCAAAAAGTGTTTTTTCCACACTAATACAAGTGCAAATGTGGTTTCCTGCACCAACACAAGTGCGAAAAATGGTTTTTCAACAATAACACAAGTGCGAAAAGTGGTTTCTCACCACTAATACAAGTGCAAAAGTGGTTTCCTGCACCAACACAAGTGCGAAAAGTGGTTTTTCAACACTATCACAAGTGCAAAAAGTGTTTTTTCCACACTAATACAAGTGCAAAAGTGGTTTCCTGCACCAAAACAAGTGCGAAAAGTGGTCTTTCAACACTAACACAAGTGCGAAAAGTGGTTTTTCAACACTATCACAAGTGCAAAAAGTGTTTTTTCCACACTAATACAAGTGCAAAAGTGGTTTCCTGCACCAACACAAGTGCGAAAAGTGGTTTTTCAACACTAACACAAGTGCGAAAAGTGGGTTTTCAACACTAACACAAGTGCAAAAAGTTGTTTTTCAACACTAACACAAGTGCGAAAAGTGGTTTTTCCACACTAATACAAGTGCAAAAGTGGTTTCCTGCACCAACTCAAGTGCAAAAAGTGGTTTTTCCACACTAATACAAGTGCAAAAGTGGTTTCCTGCACCAACACAAGTGCGAAAAGTGGTTTTTCCACACTAATACAAGTGCAAAAGTGGTTTCCTGCACCAACACAAGTGCGAAAAGTGGTTTTTCAACACTAACACAAGTGCGAAAAGTGGTTTTTCAACACTATCACAAGTGCAAAAAGTGTTTTTTCCACACTAATACAAGTGCAAAAGTGGTTTCCTGCACCAACACAAGTGCGAAAAGTGGTTTTTCCACACTAATACAAGTGCAAAAGTGGTTTCCTGCACGAAAACAAGTGCGAAAAGTGGTTTTTCAACACTAACACAAGTGCGAAAAGTGGTTTTTCAACACTATCACAAGTGCAAAAAGTGTTTTTTCCACACTAATACAAGTGCAAAAGTGGTTTCCTGCACCAAACACAAGTGCGAAAAGTGGTTTTTCCACACTAATACAAGTACAAAAGTGGTTTCCTGCACCAACACAAGTGCGAAAAGTGGTTTTTCAACACTAACACAAGTGCGAAAAGTGGTTTTTCAACACTATCACAAGTGCAAAAAGTGCTTTTTCCACACTAATACAAGTGCAAAAGTGGTTTCCTGCAGCAACACAAGTTCGAAAAGTGGTTTTTCCACACTAACACAAGTGCGAAAAGTGGTTTTTCAACACTAACACAAGTGCGAAAAGTGGTTTTTCAACACGAACACAAGTGCGAAAAGTGGTTTTTCCACACTAATACAAGTGCAAAAGTGGTTTCCTGCACCAACACAAGTGCGAAAAGTGGTTTTTCAACACTAACACAAGTGCGAAAAGTGGTTTTTCAACACTATCACAAGTGCAAAAAGTGGTTTTTCCACACTAATAGAAGTGCAAAAGTGGTTTCCTGTACCAACACAAGTGCGAAAAGTGGTTTTTCAACACTAACACAAGTGCGAAAAGTGGCTTTTCAACACTAACACAAGTGCGAAAAGTGTTTTTTCCACACTAATACAAGTGCAAAAGTGGTTTCCTGCACCAACACAAGTGCGAAAAGTGGTTTTTCAACACTAACACAAGTGCGAAAAGTGGTTTTTCAACACTAACACAAGTGCGAAAAGTGGTTTTTCAACACTAACACAAGTGCAAAAAGTGGTTTTTCCACACTAATACAAGTGCAAAAGTGGTTTCCTGCACCAACACAAGTGCGAAAAGTGGTTTTTCAACACTAACACAAGTGCGAAAAGTGGTTTTTCAACACTATCACAAGTGCAAAAAGTGTTTTTTCGACACTAATACAAGTGCAAAAGTGGTTTCCTGCACCAACACAAGTGTGAAAAGTGGTTTTTCAACACTATCACAAGTGCAAAAAGTGTTTTTTCCACACTAATACAAGTGCAAAAGTGGTTTCCTGCACCAAAACAAGTGCGAAAAGTGGTCTTTCAACACTAACACAAGTGCGAAAAGTGGTTTTTCAACACTATCACAAGTGCAAAAAGTGTTTTTTCCACACTAATACAAGTGCAAAAGTGGTTTCCTGCACCAACACAAGTGCGAAAAGTGGTTTTTCAACACTAACACAAGTGCGAAAAGTTGTTTTTCAACACTAACACAAGTGCGAAAAGTGGTTTTTCCACACTAATACAAGTGCAAAAGTGGTTTCCTGCACCAACACAAGTGCGAAAAGTGGTTTTTCCACACTAATACAAGTGCAAAAGTGGTTTCCTGCACCAACACAAGTGCGAAAAGTGGTTTTTCAACACTAACACAAGTGCGAAAAGTGGTTTTTCAACACTATCACAAGTGCAAAAAGTGTTTTTTCCACACTAATACAAGTGCAAAAGTGGTTTCCTGCACCAACACAAGTGCGAAAAGTGGTTTTTCCACACTAATACAAGTGCAAAAGTGGTTTCCTGCACCAAAACAAGTGCGAAAAGTGGATTTTCAACACTAACACAAGTGCGAAAAGTGGTTTTTCAACACTATCACAAGTGCAAAAAGTGTTTTTTCCACACTAATACAAGTGCAAAAGTGGTTTCCTGCACCAAACACAAGTGCGAAAAGTGGTTTTTCCACACTAATACAAGTACAAAAGTGGTTTCCTGCACCAACACAAGTGCGAAAAGTGGTTTTTCAACACTAACACAAGTGCGAAAAGTGGTTTTTCAACACTATCACAAGTGCAAAAAGTGCTTTTTCCACACTAATACAAGTGCAAAAGTGGTTTCCTGCAGCAACACAAGTTCGAAAAGTGATTTTTCCACACTAACACAAGTGCGAAAAGTGGTTTTTCAACACTAACACAAGTGCGAAAAGTGGTTTTTCAACACGAACACAAGTGCGAAAAGTGGTTTTCCACACTAATACAAGTGCAAAAGTGGTTTCCTGCACCAACACAAGTGCGAAAAGTGGTTTTTCAACACTAACACAAGTGCGAAAAGTGGTTTTTCAACACTATCACAAGTGCAAAAAGTGGTTTTTCCACACTAATAGAAGTGCAAAAGTGGTTTCCTGTACCAACACAAGTGCGAAAAGTGGTTTTTCAACACTAACACAAGTGCGAAAAGTGGCTTTTCAACACTAACACAAGTGCGAAAAGTGTTTTTTCCACACTAATACAAGTGCAAAAGTGGTTTCCTGCACCAACACAAGTGCGAAAAGTGGTTTTTCAACACTAACACAAGTGCGAAAAGTGGTTTTTCAACACTAACACAAGTGCGAAAAGTGGTTTTTCAACACTAACACAAGTGCAAAAAGTGGTTTTTCCACACTAATACAAGTGCAAAAGTGGTTTCCTGCACCAACACAAGTGCGAAAAGTGGTTTTTCAACACTAACGCAAGTGCGAAAAGTGGTTTTTCAACACTATCACAAGTGCAAAAAGTGTTTTTTCGACACTAATACAAGTGCAAAAGTGGTTTCCTGCACCAACACAAGTGTGAAAAGTGGTTTTTCAACACTATCACAAGTGCAAAAAGTGTTTTTTCCACACTAATACAAGTGCAAAAGTGGTTTCCTGCACCAAAACAAGTGCGAAAAGTGGTCTTTCAACACTAACACAAGTGCGAAAAGTGGTTTTTCAACACTATCACAAGTGCAAAAAGTGTTTTTTCCACACTAATACAAGTGCAAAAGTGGTTTCCTGCACCAACACAAGTGCGAAAAGTGGTTTTTCAACACTAACACAAGTGCGAAAAGTGGTTTTTCAACACTAACACAAGTGAGAAAAGTTGTTTTTCAACACTAACACAAGTGCGAAAAGTGGTTTTTCCACACTAATACAAGTGCAAAAGTGGTTTCCTGCACCAACACAAGTGCGAAAAGTGGTTTTTCCACACTAATACAAGTGCAAAAGTGGTTTTCTGCACCAACACAAGTGCGAAAAGTGGTTTTTCAACACTAACACAAGTGCGAAAAGTGGTTTTTCAACACTATCACAAGTGCAAAAAGTGTTTTTTCCACACTAATACAAGTGCAAAAGTGGTTTCCTGCACCAAAACAAGTGCGAAAAGTGGTCTTTCAACACTAACACAAGTGCGAAAAGTGGTTTTTCAACACTATCACAAGTGCAAAAAGTGTTTTTTCCACACTAATACAAGTGCAAAAGTGGTTTCCTGCACCAACACAAGTGCGAAAAGTGGTTTTTCAACACTAACACAAGTGCGAAAAGTGGGTTTTCAACACTAACACAAGTGCAAAAAGTTGTTTTTCAACACTAACACAAGTGCGAAAAGTGGTTTTTCCACACTAATACAAGTGCAAAAGTGGTTTCCTGCACCAACTCAAGTGCAAAAAGTGGTTTTTCCACACTAATACAAGTGCAAAAGTGGTTTCCTGCACCAACACAAGTGCGAAAAGTGGTTTTTCCACACTAATACAAGTGCAAAAGTGGTTTCCTGCACCAACACAAGTGCGAAAAGTGGTTTTTCAACACTAACACAAGTGCGAAAAGTGGTTTTTCAACACTATCACAAGTGCAAAAAGTGTTTTTTCCACACTAATACAAGTGCAAAAGTGGTTTCCTGCACCAACACAAGTGCGAAAAGTGGTTTTTCCACACTAATACAAGTGCAAAAGTGGTTTCCTGCACCAAAACAAGTGCGAAAAGTGGTTTTTCAACACTAACACAAGTGCGAAAAGTGGTTTTTCAACACTATCACAAGTGCAAAAAGTGTTTTTTCCACACTAATACAAGTGCAAAAGTGGTTTCCTGCACCAAACACAAGTGCGAAAAGTGGTTTTTCCACACTAATACAAGTACAAAAGTGGTTTCCTGCACCAACACAAGTGCGAAAAGTGGTTTTTCAACACTAACACAAGTGCGAAAAGTGGTTTTTCAACACTATCACAAGTGCAAAAAGTGCTTTTTCCACACTAATACAAGTGCAAAAGTGGTTTCCTGCAGCAACACAAGTTCGAAAAGTGGTTTTTCCACACTAACACAAGTGCGAAAAGTGGTTTTTCAACACTAACACAAGTGCGAAAAGTGGTTTTTCAACACGAACACAAGTGCGAAAAGTGGTTTTTCCACACTAATACAAGTGCAAAAGTGGTTTCCTGCACCAACACAAGTGCGAAAAGTGGTTTTTCAACACTAACACAAGTGCGAAAAGTGGTTTTTCAACACTATCACAAGTGCAAAAAGTGGTTTTTCCACACTAATAGAAGTGCAAAAGTGGTTTCCTGTACCAACACAAGTGCGAAAAGTGGTTTTTCAACACTAACACAAGTGCGAAAAGTGGCTTTTCAACACTAACACAAGTGCGAAAAGTGTTTTTTCCACACTAATACAAGTGCAAAAGTGGTTTCCTGCACCAACACAAGTGCGAAAAGTGGTTTTTCAACACTAACACAAGTGCGAAAAGTGGTTTTTCAACACTAACACAAGTGCGAAAAGTGGTTTTTCAACACTAACACAAGTGCAAAAAGTGGTTTTTCCACACTAATACAAGTGCAAAAGTGGTTTCCTGCACCAACACAAGTGCGAAAAGTGGTTTTTCAACACTAACACAAGTGCGAAAAGTGGTTTTTCAACACTATCACAAGTGCAAAAAGTGTTTTTTCGACACTAATACAAGTGCAAAAGTGGTTTCCTGCACCAACACAAGTGTGATAAGTGGTTTTTCAACACTATCACAAGTGCAAAAAGTGTTTTTTCCACACTAATACAAGTGCAAAAGTGGTTTCCTGCACCAAAACAAGTGCGAAAAGTGGTCTTTCAACACTAACACAAGTGCGAAAAGTGGTTTTTCAACACTATCACAAGTGCAAAAAGTGTTTTTTCCACACTAATACAAGTGCAAAAGTGGTTTCCTGCACCAACACAAGTGCGAAAAGTGGTTTTTCAACACTAACACAAGTGCGAAAAGTTGTTTTTCAACACTAACACAAGTGCGAAAAGTGGTTTTTCCACACTAATACAAGTGCAAAAGTGGTTTCCTGCACCAACACAAGTGCGAAAAGTGGTTTTTCCACACTAATACAAGTGCAAAAGTGGTTTCCTGCACCAACACAAGTGCGAAAAGTGGTTTTTCAACACTAACACAAGTGCGAAAAGTGGTTTTTCAACACTATCACAAGTGCAAAAAGTGTTTTTTCCACACTAATACAAGTGCAAAAGTGGTTTCCTGCACCAACACAAGTGCGAAAAGTGGTTTTTCCACACTAATACAAGTGCAAAAGTGGTTTCCTGCACCAAAACAAGTGCGAAAAGTGGATTTTCAACACTAACACAAGTGCGAAAAGTGGTTTTTCAACACTATCACAAGTGCAAAAAGTGTTTTTTCCACACTAATACAAGTGCAAAAGTGGTTTCCTGCACCAAACACAAGTGCGAAAAGTGGTTTTTCCACACTAATACAAGTACAAAAGTGGTTTCCTGCACCAACACAAGTGCGAAAAGTGGTTTTTCAACACTAACACAAGTGCGAAAAGTGGTTTTTCAACACTATCACAAGTGCAAAAAGTGCTTTTTCCACACTAATACAAGTGCAAAAGTGGTTTCCTGCAGCAACACAAGTTCGAAAAGTGGTTTTTCCACACTAACACAAGTGCGAAAAGTGGTTTTTCAACACTAACACAAGTGCGAAAAGTGGTTTTTCAACACGAACACAAGTGCGAAAAGTGGTTTTCCACACTAATACAAGTGCAAAAGTGGTTTCCTGCACCAACACAAGTGCGAAAAGTGGTTTTTCAACACTAACACAAGTGCGAAAAGTGGTTTTTCAACACTATCACAAGTGCAAAAAGTGGTTTTTCCACACTAATAGAAGTGCAAAAGTGGTTTCCTGTACCAACACAAGTGCGAAAAGTGGTTTTTCAACACTAACACAAGTGCGAAAAGTGGCTTTTCAACACTAACACAAGTGCGAAAAGTGTTTTTTCCACACTAATACAAGTGCAAAAGTGGTTTCCTGCACCAACACAAGTGCGAAAAGTGGTTTTTCAACACTAACACAAGTGCGAAAAGTGGTTTTTCAACACTAACACAAGTGCGAAAAGTGGTTTTTCAACACTAACACAAGTGCAAAAAGTGGTTTTTCCACACTAATACAAGTGCAAAAGTGGTTTCCTGCACCAACACAAGTGCGAAAAGTGGTTTTTCAACACTAACGCAAGTGCGAAAAGTGGTTTTTCAACACTATCACAAGTGCAAAAAGTGTTTTTTCGACACTAATACAAGTGCAAAAGTGGTTTCCTGCACCAACACAAGTGTGAAAAGTGGTTTTTCAACACTATCACAAGTGCAAAAAGTGTTTTTTCCACACTAATACAAGTGCAAAAGTGGTTTCCTGCACCAAAACAAGTGCGAAAAGTGGTCTTTCAACACTAACACAAGTGCGAAAAGTGGTTTTTCAACACTATCACAAGTGCAAAAAGTGTTTTTTCCACACTAATACAAGTGCAAAAGTGGTTTCCTGCACCAACACAAGTGCGAAAAGTGGTTTTTCAACACTAACACAAGTGCGAAAAGTGGTTTTTCAACACTAACACAAGTGAGAAAAGTTGTTTTTCAACACTAACACAAGTGCGAAAAGTGGTTTTTCCACACTAATACAAGTGCAAAAGTGGTTTCCTGCACCAACACAAGTGCGAAAAGTGGTTTTTCCACACTAATACAAGTGCAAAAGTGGTTTTCTGCACCAACACAAGTGCGAAAAGTGGTTTTTCAACACTAACACAAGTGCGAAAAGTGGTTTTTCAACACTATCACAAGTGCAAAAAGTGTTTTTTCCACACTAATACAAGTGCAAAACTGGTTTCCTGCACCAACACAAGTGCGAAAAGTGGTTTTTCCACACTAATACAAGTGCAAAAGTGGTTTCCTGCACCAAAACAAGTGCGAAAAGTGGTTTTTCAACACTAACACAAGTGCGAAAAGTGGTTTTTCAACACTATCACAAGTGCAAAAAGTGTTTTTTCCACACTAATACAAGTGCAAAAGTGGTTTCCTGCACCAAACACAAGTGCGAAAAGTGGTGTTTCCACACTAATACAAGTACAAAAGTGGTTTCCTGCACCAACACAAGTGCGAAAAGTGGTTTTTCAACACTAACACAAGTGCGAAAAGTGGTTTTTCAACACTATCACAAGTGCAAAAAGTGCTTTTTCCACACTAATACAAGTGCAAAAGTGGTTTCCTGCAGCAACACAAGTTCGAAAAGTGGTTATTTCCACACTAACACAAGTGCGAAAAGTGGTTTTTCAACACTAACACAAGTGCGAAAAGTGGTTTTTCAACACGAACACAAGTGCGAAAAGTGGTTTTTCCACACTAATACAAGTGCAAAAGTGGTTTCCTGCACCAACACAAGTGCGAAAAGTGGTTTTTCAACACTAACACAAGTGCGAAAAGTGGTTCTTCAACACTATCACAAGTGCAAAAAGTGGTTTTTCCACACTAATAGAAGTGCAAAAGTGGTTTCCTGTACCAACACAAGTGCGAAAAGTGGTTTTTCAACACTAACACAAGTGCGAAAAGTGGCTTTTCAACACTAACACAAGTGCGAAAAGTGTTTTTTCCACACTAATACAAGTGCAAAAGTGGTTTCCTGCACCAACACAAGTGCGAAAAGTGGTTTTTCAACACTAACACAAGTGCGAAAAGTGGTTTTTCAACACTATCACAAGTGCAAAAAGTGTTTTTTCCACACTAATATAAGTGCAAAAGTGGTTTCCTGCACCAAACACAAGTGCGAAAAGTGGTTTTTCCACACTAATACAAGTACAAAAGTGGTTTCCTGCACCAACACAAGTGCGAAAAGTGGTTTTTCAACACTAACACAAGTGCGAAAAGTGGTTTTTCAACACTATCACAAGTGCAAAAAGTGCTTTTTCCACACTAATACAAGTGCAAAAGTGGTTTCCTGCAGCAACACAAGTTCGAAAAGTGGTTTTTCCACACTAACACAAGTGCGAAAAGTGGTTTTTCAACACTAACACAAGTGCGAAAAGTGGTTTTTCAACACGAACACAAGTGCGAAAAGTGGTTTTTCCACACTAATACAAGTGCAAAAGTGGTTTCCTGCACCAACACAAGTGCGAAAAGTGGTTTTTCAACACTAACACAAGTGCGAAAAGTGGTTTTTCAACACTATCACAAGTGCAAAAAGTGGTTTTTCCACACTAATAGAAGTGCAAAAGTGGTTTCCTGTACCAACACAAGTGCGAAAAGTGGTTTTTCAACACTAACACAAGTGCGAAAAGTGGCTTTTCAACACTAACACAAGTGCGAAAAGTGTTTTTTCCACACTAATACAAGTGCAAAAGTGGTTTCCTGCACCAACACAAGTGCGAAAAGTGGTTTTTCAACACTAACACAAGTGCGAAAAGTGGTTTTTCAACACTAACACAAGTGCGAAAAGTGGTTTTTCAACACTAACACAAGTGCAAAAAGTGGTTTTTCCACACTAATACAAGTGCAAAAGTGGTTTCCTGCACCAACACAAGTGCGAAAAGTGGTTTTTCAACACTAACACAAGTGCGAAAAGTGGTTTTTCAACACTATCACAAGTGCAAAAAGTGTTTTTTCGACACTAATACAAGTGCAAAAGTGGTTTCCTGCACCAACACAAGTGTGAAAAGTGGTTTTTCAACACTATCACAAGTGCAAAAAGTGTTTTTTCCACACTAATACAAGTGCAAAAGTGGTTTCCTGCACCAAAACAAGTGCGAAAAGTGGTCTTTCAACACTAACACAAGTGCGAAAAGTGGTTTTTCAACACTATCACAAGTGCAAAAAGTGTTTTTTCCACACTAATACAAGTGCAAAAGTGGTTTCCTGCACCAACACAAGTGCGAAAAGTGGTTTTTCAACACTAACACAAGTGCGAAAAGTGGTTTTTCAACACTAACACAAGTGCGAAAAGTTGTTTTTCAACACTAACACAAGTGCGAAAAGTGGTTTTTCCACACTAATACAAGTGCAAAAGTGGTTTCCTGCACCAACACAAGTGCGAAAAGTGGTTTTTCCACACTAATACAAGTGCAAAAGTGGTTTCCTGCACCAACACAAGTGCGAAAAGTGGTTTTTCAACACTAACACAAGTGCGAAAAGTGGTTTTTCAACACTATCACAAGTGCAAAAAGTGTTTTTTCCACACTAATACAAGTGCAAAAGTGGTTTCCTGCACCAACACAAGTGCGAAAAGTGGTTTTTCCACACTAATACAAGTGCAAAAGTGGTTTCCTGCACCAAAACAAGTGCGAAAAGTGGTTTTTCAACACTAACACAAGTGCGAAAAGTGGTTTTTCAACACTATCACAAGTGCAAAAAGTGTTTTTTCCACACTAATACAAGTGCAAAAGTGGTTTCCTGCACCAAACACAAGTGCGAAAAGTGGTTTTTCCACACTAATACAAGTACAAAAGTGGTTTCCTGCACCAACACAAGTGCGAAAAGTGGTTTTTCAACACTAACACAAGTGCGAAAAGTGGTTTTTCAACACTATCACAAGTGCAAAAAGTGCTTTTTCCACACTAATACAAGTGCAAAAGTGGTTTCCTGCAGCAACACAAGTTCGAAAAGTGGTTTTTCCACACTAACACAAGTGCGAAAAGTGGTTTTTCAACACTAACACAAGTGCGAAAAGTGGTTTTTCAACACGAACACAAGTGCGAAAAGTGGTTTTTCCACACTAATACAAGTGCAAAAGTGGTTTCCTGCACCAACACAAGTGCGAAAAGTGGTTATTTCCACACTAACACAAGTGCGAAAAGTGGTTTTTCAACACTAACACAAGTGCGAAAAGTGGTTTTTCAACACGAACACAAGTGCGAAAAGTGGTTTTTCCACACTAATACAAGTGCAAAAGTGGTTTCCTGCACCAACACAAGTGCGAAAAGTGGTTTTTCAACACTAACACAAGTGCGAAAAGTGGTTTTTCAACACTATCACAAGTGCAAAAAGTGGTTTTTCCACACTAATAGAAGTGCAAAAGTGGTTTCCTGTACCAACACAAGTGCGAAAAGTGGTTTTTCAACACTAACACAAGTGCGAAAAGTGGCTTTTCAACACTAACACAAGTGCGAAAAGTGTTTTTTCCACACTAATACAAGTGCAAAAGTGGTTTCCTGCACCAACACAAGTGCGAAAAGTGGTTTTTCAACACTAACACAAGTGCGAAAAGTGGTTTTTCAACACTATCACAAGTGCAAAAAGTGTTTTTTCCACACTAATATAAGTGCAAAAGTGGTTTCCTGCACCAAACACAAGTGCGAAAAGTGGTTTTTCCACACTAATACAAGTACAAAAGTGGTTTCCTGCACCAACACAAGTGCGAAAAGTGGTTTTTCAACACTAACACAAGTGCGAAAAGTGGTTTTTCAACACTATCACAAGTGCAAAAAGTGCTTTTTCCACACTAATACAAGTGCAAAAGTGGTTTCCTGCAGCAACACAAGTTCGAAAAGTGGTTTTTCCACACTAACACAAGTGCGAAAAGTGGTTTTTCAACACTAACACAAGTGCGAAAAGTGGTTTTTCAACACGAACACAAGTGCGAAAAGTGGTTTTTCCACACTAATACAAGTGCAAAAGTGGTTTCCTGCACCAACACAAGTGCGAAAAGTGGTTTTTCAACACTAACACAAGTGCGAAAAGTGGTTTTTCAACACTATCACAAGTGCAAAAAGTGGTTTTTCCACACTAATAGAAGTGCAAAAGTGGTTTCCTGTACCAACACAAGTGCGAAAAGTGGTTTTTCAACACTAACACAAGTGCGAAAAGTGGCTTTTCAACACTAACACAAGTGCGAAAAGTGTTTTTTCCACACTAATACAAGTGCAAAAGTGGTTTCCTGCACCAACACAAGTGCGAAAAGTGGTTTTTCAACACTAACACAAGTGCGAAAAGTGGTTTTTCAACACTAACACAAGTGCGAAAAGTGGTTTTTCAACACTAACACAAGTGCAAAAAGTGGTTTTTCCACACTAATACAAGTGCAAAAGTGGTTTCCTGCACCAACACAAGTGCGAAAAGTGGTTTTTCAACACTAACACAAGTGCGAAAAGTGGTTTTTCAACACTATCACAAGTGCAAAAAGTGTTTTTTCGACACTAATACAAGTGCAAAAGTGGTTTCCTGCACCAACACAAGTGTGAAAAGTGGTTTTTCAACACTATCACAAGTGCAAAAAGTAGTTTTTTCCACACTAATACAAGTGCAAAAGTGGTTTCCTGCACCAAAACAAGTGCGAAAAGTGGTCTTTCAACACTAACACAAGTGCGAAAAGTGGTTTTTCAACACTATCACAAGTGCAAAAAGTGTTTTTTCCACACTAATACAAGTGCAAAAGTGGTTTCCTGCACCAACACAAGTGCGAAAAGTGGTTTTTCAACACTAACAGAAGTGCGAAAAGTGGTTTTTCAACACTAACACAAGTGCGAAAAGTTGTTTTTCAACACTAACACAAGTGCGAAAAGTGGTTTTTCCACACTAATACAAGTGCAAAAGTGGTTTCCTGCACCAACACAAGTGCGAAAAGTGGTTTTTCCACACTAATACAAGTGCAAAAGTGGTTTCCTGCACCAACACAAGTGCGAAAAGTGGTTTTTCAACACTAACACAAGTGCGAAAAGTGGTTTTTCAACACTATCACAAGTGCAAAAAGTGTTTTTTCCACACTAATACAAGTGCAAAAGTGGTTCCTGCACCAACACAAGTGCGAAAAGTGGTTTTTCCACACTAATACAAGTGCAAAAGTGGTTTCCTGCACCAAAACAAGTGTGAAAAGTGGTTTTTCAACACTAACACAAGTGCGAAAAGTGGTTTTTCAACACTATCACAAGTGCAAAAAGTGTTTTTTCCACACTAATACAAGTGCAAAAGTGGTTTCCTGCACCAAACACAAGTGCGAAAAGTGGTTTTTCCACACTAATACAAGTACAAAAGTGGTTTCCTGCACCAACACAAGTGCGAAAAGTGGTTTTTCAACACTAACACAAGTGCGAAAAGTGGTTTTTCAACACTATCACAAGTGCAAAAAGTGCTTTTTCCACACTAATACAAGTGCAAAAGTGGTTTCCTGCAGCAACACAAGTTCGAAAAGTGGTTTTTCCACACTAACACAAGTGCGAAAAGTGGTTTTTCAACACTAACACAAGTGCGAAAAGTGGTTTTTCAACACGAACACAAGTGCGAAAAGTGGTTTTTCCACACTAATACAAGTGCAAAAGTGGTTTCCTGCACCAACACAAGTGCGAAAAGTGGTTTTTCAACACTAACACAAGTGCGAAAAGTGGTTTTTCAACACTATCACAAGTGCAAAAAGTGGTTTTTCCACACTAATAGAAGTGCAAAAGTGGTTTCCTGTACCAACACAAGTGCGAAAAGTGGTTTTTCAACACTAACACAAGTGCGAAAAGTGGCTTTTCAACACTAACACAAGTGCGAAAAGTGTTTTTTCCACACTAATACAAGTGCAAAAGTGGTTTCCTGCACCAACACAAGTGCGAAAAGTGGTTTTTCAACACTAACACAAGTGCGAAAAGTGGTTTTTCAACACTAACACAAGTGCGAAAAGTGGTTTTTCAACACTAACACAAGTGCAAAAAGTGGTTTTTCCACACTAATACAAGTGCAAAAGTGGTTTCCTGCACCAACACAAGTGCGAAAAGTGGTTTTTCAACACTAACACAAGTGCGAAAAGTGGTTTTTCAACACGATCACAAGTGCAAAAAGTGTTTTTTCGACACTAATACAAGTGCAAAAGTGGTTTCCTGCACCAACACAAGTGTGAAAAGTGGTTTTTCAACACTATCACAAGTGCAAAAAGTGTTTTTTCCACACTAATACAAGTGCAAAAGTGGTTTCCTGCACCAACACAAGTGCGAAAAGTGGTTTTTCCACACTAATACAAGTGCAAAAGTGGTTTCCTGCACCAACACAAGTGCGAAAAGTGGTTTTTCAACACTAACACAAGTGCGAAAAGTGGTTTTTCAACACTATCACAAGTGCAAAAAGTGTTTTTTCCACACTAATACAAGTGCAAATGTGGTTTCCTGCAACAACACAAGTGCGAAAAATGGTTTTTCAACAATAACACAAGTGCGAAAAGTGGTTTCTCACCACTAATACAAGTGCAAAAGTGGTTTCCTGCACCAACACAAGTGCGAAAAGTGGTTTTTCAACACTATCACAAGTGCAAAAAGTGTTTTTTCCACACTAACACAAGTGCAAAAGTGGTTTCCTGCACCAAAACAAGTGCGAAAAGTGGTTTTTCAACACTAACACAAGTGCGAAAAGTGGTTTTTCAACACTATCACAAGTGCAAAAAGTGTTTTTTCCACACTAATACAAGTGCAAAAGTGGTTTCCTGTACCAACACAAGTGCGAAAAGTGGTTTTTCAACACTAACACAAGTGCGAAAAGTGGTTTTTCAACACTAACACAAGTGCGAAAAGTGGTTTTTCAACACTAACACAAGTGCGAAAAGTGGTTTTTCCACACTAATACAAGTGCAAAAGTGGTTTTTCAACACGAACACAAGTGCGAAAAGTGGTTTTTCAACACTAACACAAGTGCGAAAAGTGGTTTTTCAACACTAACACAAGTACGAAAAGTGGTTTTTCCACACTAATACAAGTGCAAAAGTGGTTTCCTGCACCAACACAAGTGCGAAAAGTGGTTTTTGAACACTAACACAAGTGCGAAAAGTGGTTTTTCAACACTATCACAAGTGCAAAAAGTGTTTTTTCGACACTAATACAAGTGCAAAAGTGGTTTCCTGCACCAACACAAGTGCGAAAAGTGGTTTTTCAACACTATCACAAGTGCAAAAAGTGTTTTTTCCACACTAATACAAGTGCAAAAGTGGTTTCCTGCACCAAAACAAGTGCGAAAAGTGGTTTTTCAACACTAACACAAGTGCGAAAAGTGGTTTTTCAACACTATCACAAGTGCAAAAAGTGTTTTTTCCACACTAATACAAGTGCAAAAGTGGTTTCCTGCACCAACACAAGTGCGAAAAGTGGTTTTTCAACACTAACACAAGTGCGAAAAGTGGTTTTTCAACACTAACACAAGTGCGAAAAGTTGTTTTTCAACACTAACACAAGTGCGAAAAGTGGTTTTTCCACACTAATACAAGTGCAAAAGTGGTTTCCTGCACCAACTCAAGTGCAAAAAGTGTTTTTTCCACACTAATACAAGTGCAAAAGTGGTTTCCTGCACCAACACAAGTGCGAAAAGTGGTTTTTCAACACTAACACAAGTGCGAAAAGTGGTTTTTCAACACTAACACAAGTGCGAAAAGTTGTTTTTCCACACTAATACAAGTGCAAAAGTGGTTTCCTGCACCAACACAAGTGCGAAAAGTGGTTTTTCAACACTAACACAAGTGCGAAAAGTGGTTTTTCAACACTATCACAAGTGCAAAAAGTGTTTTTTCCACACTAATACAAGTGCAAAAGTGGTTTCCTGCACCAACACAAGTGCGAAAAGTGGTTTTTCAACACTAACACAAGTGCGAAAAGTGGTTTTTCAACACTAACGCAAGTGCAAAAAGTGTTTTTTCCACACTAATACAAGTGCAAAAGTGGTTTCCTGCACCAACACAAGTGCGAAAAGTGGTTTTTCAACACTATCACAAGTGCAAAAACGGTTTTTTCCACACTAATACAAGTGCAAAAGTGGTTTCCTGCACCAACACAAGTGCGAAAAGTGGTTTTTCAACACTAACACAAGTGCGAAAAGTGGTTTTCCACACTAATACAAGTGCGAAAAGTGGTTTTTCAACACTAACACAAGTGCGAAAAGTGGTTTTTCCACACTAATACAAGTGCAAAAGTGGTTTCCTATACCATGTGCGAAAAGTGGTTTTTCCACACTAATACAAGTGCAAAAGTGGTTTCCTGCACCAACACAAGTGCGAAAAGTGGTTTTTCAACACTAACACAAGTGCGAAAAGTGGTTTTTCAACACTATCACAAGTGCAAAAAGTGTTTTTTCCACACTAATACAAGTGCAAATGTGGTTTCCTGCACCAACACAAGTGCGAAAAATGGTTTTTCAACAATAATACAAGTGCGAAAAGTGGTTTCTCACCACTAATACAAGTGCAAAAGTGGTTTCCTGCACCAACACAAGTGCGAAAAGTGGTTTTTCAACACTATCGCAAGTGCAAAAAGTGTTTTTTCCACACTAATACAAGTGCAAAAGTGGTTTCCTGCACCAAAACAAGTGCGAAAAGTGGTTTTTCAACACTAACACAAGTGCGAAAAGTGGTTTTTCAACACTAACACAAGTGCGAAAAGTGGTTTTTCAACACTAACACAAGTGCGAAAAGTGGTTTTTCAACACTATCACAAGTGCAAAAAGTGTTTTTTCCACACTAATACAAGTGCATAAGTGGTTTCCTGCACCAACACAAGTGCGAAAAGTGGTTTTTCAACACTAACACAAGTGCGAAAAGTGGTTTTTCAACACTATCACAAGTGCAAAAAGTGTTTTTTCCACACTAATACAAGTGCAAAAGTGGTTTCCTGCACCAAAACAAGGGCGAAAAGTGGTTTTTCAACACTAACACAAGTGCGAAAAGTGGTTTTTCAACACTATCACAAGTGCAAAAAGTGTTTTTTCCACACTAATACAAGTGCAAAAGTGGTTTCCTGCACCAAACACAAGAGCGAAAAGTGGTTTTTCAACACTAACACAATTGCGAAAAGTGGTTTTTCCACACTAATACAAGTACAAAAGTGGTTTCCTGCACCAACACAAGTGCGAAAAGTGGTTTTTCAACACTAACACAAGTGCGAAAAGTGGTTTTTCAACACTATCACAAGTGCAAAAAGTGTTTTTTCCACACTAATACAAGTGCAAAAGTGGTTTCCTGCAGCAACACAAGTGCGAAAAGTGGTTTTTCAACACTATCACAAGTGCAAAAAGTGTTTTTTCCACACTAATACAAGTGCAAAAGTGGTTTTCCTGCACCAAAACAAGTGCGAAAAGTGGTTTTTCAACACTAACACAAGTGCGAAAAGTGGTTTTTCAACACTATCACAAGTGCAAAAAGTGTTTTTTCCACACTAATACAAGTGCAAATGTGGTTTCCTGCACCAACACAAGTGCGAAAAATGGTTTTTCAACAATAACACAAGTGCGAAAAGTGGTTTCTCACCACTAATACAAGTGCAAAAGTGGTTTCCTGCACCAACACAAGTGCGAAAAGTGGTTTTTCAACACTATCACAAGTGCAAAAAGTGTTTTTTCCACACTAATACAAGTGCAAAAGTGGTTTCCTGCACCAAAACAAGTGCGAAAAGTGGTCTTTCAACACTAACACAAGTGCGAAAAGTGGTTTTTCAACACTATCACAAGTGCAAAAAGTGTTTTTTCCACACCAATACAAGTGCAAAAGTGGTTTCCTGCACCAACACAAGTGCGAAAAGTGGTTTTTCAACACTAACACAAGTGCGAAAAGTGGGTTTTCAACACTAACACAAGTGCGAAAAGTTGTTTTTCAACACAACACAAGTGCGAAAAGTGGTTTTTCCACACTAATACAAGTGCAAAAGTGGTTTCCTGCACCAACTCAAGTGCAAAAAGTGGTTTTTCCACACTAATACAAGTGCAAAAGTGGTTTCCTGCACCAACACAAGTGCGAAAAGTGGTTTTTCCACACTAATACAAGTGCAAAAGTGGTTTCCTGCACCAACACAAGTGCGAAAAGTGGTTTTTCAACACTAACACAAGTGCGAAAAGTGGTTTTTCAACACTATCACAAGTGCAAAAAGTGTTTTTTCCACACTAATACAAGTGCAAAAGTGGTTTCCTGCACCAACACAAGTGCGAAAAGTGGTTTTTCCACACTAATACAAGTGCAAAAGTGGTTTCCTGCACCAAAACAAGTGCGAAAAGTGGTTTTTCAACACTAACACAAGTGCGAAAAGTGGTTTTTCAACACTATCACAAGTGCAAAAAGTGTTTTTTCCACACTAATACAAGTGCAAAAGTGGTTTCCTGCACCAAACACAAGTGCGAAAAGTGGTTTTTCCACACTAATACAAGTACAAAAGTGGTTTCCTGCACCAACACAAGTGCGAAAAGTGGTTTTTCAACACTAACACAAGTACGAAAAGTGGTTTTTCAACACTATCACAAGTGCAAAAAGTGCTTTTTCCACACGAATACAAGTGCAAAAGTGGTTTCCTGCAGCAACACAAGTTCGAAAAGTGGTTTTTCCACACTAACACAAGTGCGAAAAGTGGTTTTTCAACACTAACACAAGTGCGAAAAGTGGTTTTTCAACACGAACACAAGTGCGAAAAGTGGTTTTTCCACACTAATACAAGTGCAAAAGTGGTTTCCTGCACCAACACAAGTGCGAAAAGTGGTTTTTCAACACTAACACAAGTGCGAAAAGTGGTTTTTCAACACTATCACAAGTGCAAAAAGTGGTTTTTCCACACTAATAGAAGTGCAAAAGTGGTTTCCTGTACCAACACAAGTGCGAAAAGTGGTTTTTCAACACTAACACAAGTGCGAAAAGTGGCTTTTCAACACTAACACAAGTGCGAAAAGTGTTTTTTCCACACTAATACAAGTGCAAAAGTGGTTTCCTGCACCAACACAAGTGCGAAAAGTGGTTTTTCAACACTAACACAAGTGCGAAAAGTGGTTTTTCAACACTAACACAAGTGCGAAAAGTGGTTTTTCAACACTAACACAAGTGCAAAAAGTGGTTTTTCCACACTAATACAAGTGCAAAAGTGGTTTCCTGCACCAACACAAGTGCGAAAAGTGGTTTTTCAACACTAACACAAGTGCGAAAAGTGGTTTTTCAACACTATCACAAGTGCAGAAAGTGTTTTTTCGACACTAATACAAGTGCAAAAGTGGTTTCCTGCACCAACACAAGTGTGAAAAGTGGTTTTTCAACACTATCACAAGTGCAAAAAGTGTTTTTTCCACACTAATACAAGTGCAAAAGTGGTTTCCTGCACCAACACAAGTGCGAAAAGTGGTTTTTCAACACTAACACAAGTGCGAAAAGTGGTTTTTCAACACTAACACAAGTGCGAAAAGTGGTTTTTCCACACTAATACAAGTGCAAAAGTGGTTTCCTGCACCAACACAAGTGCGAAAAGTGGTTTTTGAACACTAACACAAGTGCGAAAAGTGGTTTTTCAACACTATCACAAGTGCAAAAAGTGTTTTTTCGACACTAATACAAGTGCAAAAGTGGTTTCCTGCACCAACACAAGTGCGAAAAGTGGTTTTTCAACACTATCACAAGTGCAAAAAGTGTTTTTTCCACACTAATACAAGTGCAAAAGTGGTTTCCTGCACCAAAACAAGTGCGAAAAGTGGTTTTTCAACACTAACACAAGTGCGAAAAGTGGTTTTTCAACACTATCACAAGTGCAAAAAGTGTTTTTTCCACACTAATACAAGTGCAAAAGTGGTTTCCTGCACCAACACAAGTGCGAAAAGTGGTTTTTCAACACTAACACAAGTGCGAAAAGTGGTTTTTCAACACTAACACAAGTGCGAAAAGTTGTTTTTCAACACTAACACAAGTGCGAAAAGTGGTTTTTCCACACTAATACAAGTGCAAAAGTGGTTTCCTGCACCAACTCAAGTGCAAAAAGTGTTTTTTCCACACTAATACAAGTGCAAAAGTGGTTTCCTGCACCAACACAAGTGCGAAAAGTGGTTTTTCAACACTAATACAAGTGCGAAAAGTGGTTTTTCAACACTAACACAAGTGCGAAAAGTTGTTTTTCCACACTAATACAAGTGCAAAAGTGGTTTCCTGCACCAACACAAGTGCGAAAAGTGGTTTTTCAACACTAACACAAGTGCGAAAAGTGGTTTTTCAACACTATCACAAGTGCAAAAAGTGTTTTTTCCACACTAATACAAGTGCAAAAGTGGTTTCCTGCACCAACACAAGTGCGAAAAGTGGTTTTTCAACACTAACACAAGTGCGAAAAGTGGTTTTTCAACACTAACGCAAGTGCAAAAAGTGTTTTTTCCACACTAATACAAGTGCAAAAGTGGTTTCCTGCACCAACACAAGTGCGAAAAGTGGTTTTTCAACACTATCACAAGTGCAAAAACGGTTTTTTTCCACACTAATACAAGTGCAAAAGTGGTTTCCTGCACCAACACAAGTGCGAAAAGTGGTTTTTCAACACTAACACAAGTGCGAAAAGTGGTTTTCCACACTAATACAAGTGCGAAAAGTGGTTTTTCAACACTAACACAAGTGCGAAAAGTGGTTTTTCCACACTAATACAAGTGCAAAAGTGGTTTCCTATACCATGTGCGAAAAGTGGTTTTTCCACACTAATACAAGTGCAAAAGTGGTTTCCTGCACCAACACAAGTGCGAAAAGTGGTTTTTCAACACTAACACAAGTGCGAAAAGTGGTTTTTCAACACTATCACAAGTGCAAAAAGTGTTTTTTCCACACTAATACAAGTGCAAATGTGGTTTCCTGCACCAACACAAGTGCGAAAAATGGTTTTTCAACAATAATACAAGTGCGAAAAGTGGTTTCTCACCACTAATACAAGTGCAAAAGTGGTTTCCTGCACCAACACAAGTGCGAAAAGTGGTTTTTCAACACTATCGCAAGTGCAAAAAGTGTTTTTTCCACACTAATACAAGTGCAAAAGTGGTTTCCTGCACCAAAACAAGTGCGAAAAGTGGTTTTTCAACACTAACACAAGTGCGAAAAGTGGTTTTTCAACACTAACACAAGTGCGAAAAGTGGTTTTTCAACACTAACACAAGTGCGAAAAGTGGTTTTTCAACACTATCACAAGTGCAAAAAGTGTTTTTTCCACACTAATACAAGTGCATAAGTGGTTTCCTGCACCAACACAAGTGCGAAAAGTGGTTTTTCAACACTAACACAAGTGCGAAAAGTGGTTTTTCAACACTATCACAAGTGCAAAAAGTGTTTTTTCCACACTAATACAAGTGCAAAAGTGGTTTCCTGCACCAAAACAAGGGCGAAAAGTGGTTTTTCAACACTAACACAAGTGCGAAAAGTGGTTTTTCAACACTATCACAAGTGCAAAAAGTGTTTTTTCCACACTAATACAAGTGCAAAAGTGGTTTCCTGCACCAAACACAAGAGCGAAAAGTGGTTTTTCAACACTAACACAATTGCGAAAAGTGGTTTTTCCACACTAATACAAGTACAAAAGTGGTTTCCTGCACCAACACAAGTGCGAAAAGTGGTTTTTCAACACTAACACAAGTGCGAAAAGTGGTTTTTCAACACTATCACAAGTGCAAAAAGTGTTTTTTCCACACTAATACAAGTGCAAAAGTGGTTTCCTGCAGCAACACAAGTGCGAAAAGTGGTTTTTCAACACTATCACAAGTGCAAAAAGTGTTTTTTCCACACTAATACAAGTGCAAAAGTGGTTTTCCTGCACCAAAACAAGTGCGAAAAGTGGTTTTTCAACACTAACACAAGTGCGAAAAGTGGTTTTTCAACACTATCACAAGTGCAAAAAGTGTTTTTTCCACACTAATACAAGTGCAAATGTGGTTTCCTGCACCAACACAAGTGCGAAAAATGGTTTTTCAACAATAACACAAGTGCGAAAAGTGGTTTCTCACCACTAATACAAGTGCAAAAGTGGTTTCCTGCACCAACACAAGTGCGAAAAGTGGTTTTTCAACACTATCACAAGTGCAAAAAGTGTTTTTTCCACACTAATACAAGTGCAAAAGTGGTTTCCTGCACCAAAACAAGTGCGAAAAGTGGTCTTTCAACACTAACACAAGTGCGAAAAGTGGTTTTTCAACACTATCACAAGTGCAAAAAGTGTTTTTTCCACACCAATACAAGTGCAAAAGTGGTTTCCTGCACCAACACAAGTGCGAAAAGTGGTTTTTCAACACTAACACAAGTGCGAAAAGTGGGTTTTCAACACTAACACAAGTGCGAAAAGTTGTTTTTCAACACAACACAAGTGCGAAAAGTGGTTTTTCCACACTAATACAAGTGCAAAAGTGGTTTCCTGCACCAACTCAAGTGCAAAAAGTGGTTTTTCCACACTAATACAAGTGCAAAAGTGGTTTCCTGCACCAACACAAGTGCGAAAAGTGGTTTTTCCACACTAATACAAGTGCAAAAGTGGTTTCCTGCACCAACACAAGTGCGAAAAGTGGTTTTTCAACACTAACACAAGTGCGAAAAGTGGTTTTTCAACACTATCACAAGTGCAAAAAGTGTTTTTTCCACACTAATACAAGTGCAAAAGTGGTTTCCTGCACCAACACAAGTGCGAAAAGTGGTTTTTCCACACTAATACAAGTGCAAAAGTGGTTTCCTGCACCAAAACAAGTGCGAAAAGTGGTTTTTCAACACTAACACAAGTGCGAAAAGTGGTTTTTCAACACTATCACAAGTGCAAAAAGTGTTTTTTCCACACTAATACAAGTGCAAAAGTGGTTTCCTGCACCAAACACAAGTGCGAAAAGTGGTTTTTCCACACTAATACAAGTACAAAAGTGGTTTCCTGCACCAACACAAGTGCGAAAAGTGGTTTTTCAACACTAACACAAGTGCGAAAAGTGGTTTTTCAACACTATCACAAGTGCAAAAAGTGCTTTTTCCACACGAATACAAGTGCAAAAGTGGTTTCCTGCAGCAACACAAGTTCGAAAAGTGGTTTTTCCACACTAACACAAGTGCGAAAAGTGGTTTTTCAACACTAACACAAGTGCGAAAAGTGGTTTTTCAACACGAACACAAGTGCGAAAAGTGGTTTTTCCACACTAATACAAGTGCAAAAGTGGTTTCCTGCACCAACACAAGTGCGAAAAGTGGTTTTTCAACACTAACACAAGTGAGAAAAGTGGTTTTTCAACACTATCACAAGTGCAAAAAGTGGTTTTTCCACACTAATAGAAGTGCAAAAGTGGTTTCCTGTACCAACACAAGTGCGAAAAGTGGTTTTTCAACACTAACACAAGTGCGAAAAGTGGCTTTTCAACACTAACACAAGTGCGAAAAGTGTTTTTTCCACACTAATACAAGTGCAAAAGTGGTTTCCTGCACCAACACAAGTGCGAAAAGTGGTTTTTCAACACTAACACAAGTGCGAAAAGTGGTTTTTCAACACTAACACAAGTGCGAAAAGTGGTTTTTCAACACTAACACAAGTGCAAAAAGTGGTTTTTCCACACTAATACAAGTGCAAAAGTGGTTTCCTGCACCAACACAAGTGCGAAAAGTGGTTTTTCAACACTAACACAAGTGCGAAAAGTGGTTTTTCAACACTATCACAAGTGCAAAAAGTGTTTTTTCGACACTAATACAAGTGCAAAAGTGGTTTCCTGCACCAACACAAGTGTGAAAAGTGGTTTTTCAACACTATCACAAGTGCAAAAAGTGTTTTTTCCACACTAATACAAGTGCAAAAGTGGTTTCCTGCACCAAAACAAGTGCGAAAAGTGGTCTTTCAACACTAACACAAGTGCGAAAAGTGGTTTTTCAACACTATCACAAGTGCAAAAAGTGTTTTTTCCACACTAATACAAGTGCAAAAGTGGTTTCCTGCACCAACACAAGTGCGAAAAGTGGTTTTTCAACACTAACACAAGTGCGAAAAGTGGTTTTTCAACACTAAAACAAGTGCGAAAAGTTGTTTTTCAACACTAACACAAGTGCGAAAAGTGGTTTTTCCACACTAATGCAAGTGCAAAAGTGGTTTCCTGCACCAACACAAGTGCGAGAAGTGGTTTTTCCACACTAATACAAGTGCAAAAGTGGTTTCCTGCACCAACACAAGTGCGAAAAGTGGTTTTTCAACACTAACACAAGTGCGAAAAGTGGTTTTTCAACACTATCACAAGTGCAAAAAGTGTTTTTTCCACACTAATACAAGTGCAAAAGTGGTTTCCTGCACCAACACAAGTGCGAAAAGTGGTTTTTCCACACTAATACAAGTGCAAAAGTGGTTTCCTGCACCAAAACAAGTGCGAAAAGTGGTTTTTCAACACTAACACAAGTGCGAAAAGTGGTTTTTCAACACTATCACAAGTGCAAAAAGTGTTTTTTCCACACTAATACAAGTGCAAAAGTGGTTTCCTGCACCAAACACAAGTGCGAAAAGTGGTTTTTCCACACTAATACAAGTACAAAAGTGGTTTCCTGCACCAACACAAGTGCGAAAAGTGGTTTTTCAACACTAACACAAGTGCGAAAAGTGGTTTTTCAACACTATCACAAGTGCAAAAAGTGCTTTTTCCACACTAATACAAGTGCAAAAGTGGTTTCCTGCAGCAACACAAGTTCGAAAAGTGGTTTTTCCACACTAACACAAGTGCGAAAAGTGGTTTTTCAACACTAACACAAGTGCGAAAAGTGGTTTTTCAACACTAACACAAGTGCAAAAAGTGGTTTTTCCACACTAATACAAGTGCAAAAGTGGTTTCCTGCACCAACACAAGTGCGAAAAGTGGTTTTTCAACACTAACACAAGTGCGAAAAGTGGTTTTTCAACACGATCACAAGTGCAAAAAGTGTTTTTTCGACACTAATACAAGTGCAAAAGTGGTTTCCTGCACCAACACAAGTGTGAAAAGTGGTTTTTCAACACTATCACAAGTGCAAAAAGTGTTTTTTTCCATACTAATACAAGTGCAAAAGTGGTTTCCTGCACCAACACAAGTGCGAAAAGTGGTTTTTCCACACTAATACAAGTGCAAAAGTGGTTTCCTGCACCAACACAAGTGCGAAAAGTGGTTTTTCAACACTAACACAAGTGCGAAAAGTGGTTTTTCAACACTATCACAAGTGCAAAAAGTGTTTTTTCCACACTAATACAAGTGCAAATGTGGTTTCCTGCAACAACACAAGTGCGAAAAATGGTTTTTCAACAATAACACAAGTGCGAAAAGTGGTTTCTCACCACTAATACAAGTGCAAAAGTGGTTTCCTGCACCAACACAAGTGCGAAAAGTGGTTTTTCAACACTATCACAAGTGCAAAAAGTGTTTTTTCCACACTAACACAAGTGCAAAAGTGGTTTCCTGCACCAAAACAAGTGCGAAAAGTGGTTTTTCAACACTAACACAAGTGCGAAAAGTGGTTTTTCAACACTATCACAAGTGCAAAAAGTGTTTTTTCCACACTAATACAAGTGCAAAAGTGGTTTCCTGTACCAACACAAGTGCGAAAAGTGGTTTTTCAACACTAACACAAGTGCGAAAAGTGGTTTTTCAACACTAACACAAGTGCGAAAAGTGGTTTTTCAACACTAACACAAGTGCGAAAAGTGGTTTTTCCACACTAATACAAGTGCAAAAGTGGTTTTTCAACACGAACACAAGTGCGAAAAGTGGTTTTTCAACACTAACACAAGTGCGAAAAGTGGTTTTTTCAACACTAACACAAGTGCGAAAAGTGGTTTTTCCACACTAATACAAGTGCAAAAGTGGTTTCCTGCACCAACACAAGTGCGAAAAGTGGTTTTTGAACACTAACACAAGTGCGAAAAGTGGTTTTTCAACACTATCACAAGTGCAAAAAGTGTTTTTTCGACACTAATACAAGTGCAAAAGTGGTTTCCTGCACCAACACAAGTGCGAAAAGTGGTTTTTCAACACTATCACAAGTGCAAAAAGTGTTTTTTCCACACTAATACAAGTGCAAAAGTCGTTTCCTGCACCAACACAAGTGCGAAAAGTGGTTTTTCAACACTATCACAAGTGCAAAAAGTGTTTTTTCCACACTAATACAAGTGCAAAAGTGGTTTCCTGCACCAAAACAAGTGCGAAAAGTGGTTTTTCAACACTAACACAAGTGCGAAAAGTGGTTTTTCAACACTATCACAAGTGCAAAAAGTGTTTTTTCCACACTAATACAAGTGCAAAAGTGGTTTCCTGCACCAACACAAGTGCGAAAAGTGGTTTTTCAACACTAACACAAGTGCGAAAAGTGGTTTTTCAACACTAACACAAGTGCGAAAAGTTGTTTTTTCAACACTAACACAAGTGCGAAAAGTGGTTTTTCCACACTAATACAAGTGCAAAAGTGGTTTCCTGCACCAACTCAAGTGCAAAAAGTGTTTTTTCCACACTAATACAAGTGCAAAAGTGGTTTCCTGCACCAACACAAGTGCGAAAAGTGGTTTTTCAACACTAACACAAGTGCGAAAAGTGGTTTTTCAACACTAACACAAGTGCGAAAAGTTGTTTTTCCACACTAATACAAGTGCAAAAGTGGTTTCCTGCACCAACACAAGTGCGAAAAGTGGTTTTTCAACACTAACACAAGTGCGAAAAGTGGTTTTTCAACACTATCACAAGTGCAAAAAGTGTTTTTGCCCACACTAATACAAGTGCAAAAGTGGTTTCCTGCACCAACACAAGTGCGAAAAGTGGTTTTTCAACACTAACACAAGTGCGAAAAGTGGTTTTTCAACACTAACGCAAGTGCAAAAAGTGTTTTTTCCACACTAATACAAGTGCAAAAGTGGTTTCCTGCACCAACACAAGTGCGAAAAGTGGTTTTTCAACACTATCACAAGTGCAAAAACGGTTTTTTCCACACTAATACAAGTGCAAAAGTGGTTTCCTGCACCAACACAAGTGCGAAAAGTGGTTTTTCAACACTAACACAAGTGCGAAAAGTGGTTTCCACACTAATACAAGTGCGAAAAGTGGTTTTTCAACACTAACACAAGTGCGAAAAGTGGTTTTTCCACACTAATACAAGTGCAAAAGTGGTTTCCTATACCATGTGCGAAAAGTGGTTTTTCCACACTAATACAAGTGCAAAAGTGGTTTCCTGCACCAACACAAGTGCGAAAAGTGGTTTTTCAACACTAACACAAGTGCGAAAAGTGGTTTTTCAACACTATCACAAGTGCAAAAAGTGTTTTTTCCACACTAATACAAGTGCAAATGTGGTTTCCTGCACCAACACAAGTGCGAAAAATGGTTTTTCAACAATAATACAAGTGCGAAAAGTGGTTTCTCACCACTAATACAAGTGCAAAAGTGGTTTCCTGCACCAACACAAGTGCGAAAAGTGGTTTTTCAACACTATCGCAAGTGCAAAAAGTGTTTTTTCCACACTAATACAAGTGCAAAAGTGGTTTCCTGCACCAAAACAAGTGCGAAAAGTGGTTTTTCAACACTAACACAAGTGCGAAAAGTGGTTTTTCAACACTAACACAAGTGCGAAAAGTGGTTTTTCAACACTAACACAAGTGCGAAAAGTGGTTTTTCAACACTATCACAAGTGCAAAAAGTGTTTTTTCCACACTAATACAAGTGCATAAGTGGTTTCCTGCACCAACACAAGTGCGAAAAGTGGTTTTTCAACACTAACACAAGTGCGAAAAGTGGTTTTTCAACACTATCACAAGTGCAAAAAGTGTTTTTTCCACACTAATACAAGTGCAAAAGTGGTTTCCTGCACCAAAACAAGGGCGAAAAGTGGTTTTTCAACACTAACACAAGTGCGAAAAGTGGTTTTTCAACACTATCACAAGTGCAAAAAGTGTTTTTTCCACACTAATACAAGTGCAAAAGTGGTTTCCTGCACCAAACAACAAGAGCGAAAAGTGGTTTTTCAACACTAACACAATTGCGAAAAGTGGTTTTTCCACACTAATACAAGTACAAAAGTGGTTTCCTGCACCAACACAAGTGCGAAAAGTGGTTTTTCAACACTAACACAAGTGCGAAAAGTGGTTTTTCAACACTATCACAAGTGCAAAAAGTGTTTTTTCCACACTAATACAAGTGCAAAAGTGGTTTCCTGCAGCAACACAAGTGCGAAAAGTGGTTTTTCAACACTATCACAAGTGCAAAAAGTGTTTTTTCCACACTAATACAAGTGCAAATGTGGTTTTCCTGCACCAAAACAAGTGCGAAAAGTGGTTTTTCAACACTAACACAAGTGCGAAAAGTCGTTTTTCAACACTATCACAAGTGCAAAAAGTGTTTTTTCCACACTAATACAAGTGCAAATGTGGTTTCCTGCACCAACACAAGTGCGAAAAATGGTTTTTCAACAATAACACAAGTGCGAAAAGTGGTTTCTCACCACTAATACAAGTGCAAAAGTGGTTTCCTGCACCAACACAAGTGCGAAAAGTGGTTTTTCAACACTATCACAAGTGCAAAAAGTGTTTTTTCCACACTAATACAAGTGCAAAAGTGGTTTCCTGCACCAAAACAAGTGCGAAAAGTGGTCTTTCAACACTAACACAAGTGCGAAAAGTGGTTTTTCAACACTATCACAAGTGCAAAAAGTGTTTTTTCCACACCAATACAAGTGCAAAAGTGGTTTCCTGCACCAACACAAGTGCGAAAAGTGGTTTTTCAACACTAACACAAGTGCAAAAAGTGGGTTTTCAACACTAACACAAGTGCGAAAAGTTGTTTTTCAACACAACACAAGTGCGAAAAGTGGTTTTTCCACACTAATACAAGTGCAAAAGTGGTTTCCTGCACCAACTCAAGTGCAAAAAGTGGTTTTTCCACACTAATACAAGTGCAAAAGTGGTTTCCTGCACCAACACAAGTGCGAAAAGTGGTTTTTCCACACTAATACAAGTGCAAAAGTGGTTTCCTGCACCAACACAAGTGCGAAAAGTGGTTTTTCAACACAACACAAGTGCGAAAAGTGGTTTTTCAACACTATCACAAGTGCAAAAAGTGTTTTTTCCACACTAATACAAGTGCAAAAGTGGTTTCCTGCACCAACACAAGTGCGAAAAGTGGTTTTTCCACACTAATACAAGTGCAAAAGTGGTTTCCTGCACCAAAACAAGTGCGAAAAGTGGTTTTTCAACACTAACACAAGTGCGAAAAGTGGTTTTTCAACACTATCACAAGTGCAAAAAGTGTTTTTTCCACACTAATACAAGTGCAAAAGTGGTTTCCTGCACCAAACACAAGTGCGAAAAGTGGTTTTTCAACACTAATACAAGTACAAAAGTGGTTTCCTGCACCAACACAAGTGCGAAAAGTGGTTTTTCAACACTAACACAAGTGCGAAAAGTGGTTTTTCAACACTATCACAAGTGCAAAAAGTGCTTTTTCCACACGAATACAAGTGCAAAAGTGGTTTCCTGCAGCAACACAAGTTCGAAAAGTGGTTTTTCCACACTAACACAAGTGCGAAAAGTGGTTTTTCAACACTAACACAAGTGCGAAAAGTGGTTTTTCAACACGAACACAAGTGCGAAAAGTGGTTTTTCCACACTAATACAAGTGCAAAAGTGGTTTCCTGCACCAACACAAGTGCGAAAAGTGGTTTTTCAACACTAACACAAGTGCGAAAAGTGGTTTTTCAACACTATCACAAGTGCAAAAAGTGGTTTTTCCACACTAATAGAAGTGCAAAAGTGGTTTCCTGTACCAACACAAGTGCGAAAAGTGGTTTTTCAACACTAACACAAGTGCGAAAAGTGGCTTTTCAACACTAACACAAGTGCGAAAAGTGTTTTTTCCACACTAATACAAGTGCAAAAGTGGTTTCCTGCACCAACACAAGTGCGAAAAGTGGTTTTTCAACACTAACACAAGTGCGAAAAGTGGTTTTTCAACACTAACACAAGTGCGAAAAGTGGTTTTTCAACACTAACAAAAGTGCAAAAAGTGGTTTTTCCACACTAATACAAGTGCAAAAGTGGTTTCCTGCACCAACACAAGTGCGAAAAGTGGTTTTTCAACACTAACACAAGTGCGAAAAGTGGTTTTTCAACACTATCACAAGTGCAAAAAGTGTTTTTTCGACACTAATACAAGTGCAAAAGTGGTTTCCTGCACCAACACAAGTGTGAAAAGTGGTTTTTCAACACTATCACAAGTGCAAAAAGTGTTTTTTCCAAACTAATACAAGTGCAAAAGTGGTTTCCTGCACCAAAACAAGTGCGAAAAGTGGTCTTTCAACACTAACACAAGTGCGAAAAGTGGTTTTTCAACACTATCACAAGTGCAAAAAGTGTTTTTTCCACACTAATACAAGTGCAAAAGTGGTTTCCTGCACCAACACAAGTGCGAAAAGTGGTTTTTCAACACTAACACAAGTGCGAAAAGTGGTTTTTCAACACTAAAACAAGTGCGAAAAGTTGTTTTTCAACACTAACACAAGTGCGAAAAGTGGTTTTTCCACACTAATGCAAGTGCAAAAGTGGTTTCCTGCACCAACACAAGTGCGAGAGGTGGTTTTTCCACACTAATACAAGTGCAAAAGTGGTTTCCTGCACCAACACAAGTGCGAAAAGTGGTTTTTCAACACTAACACAAGTGCGAAAAGTGGTTTTTCAACACTATCACAAGTGCAAAAAGTGTTTTTTCCACACTAATACAAGTGCAAAAGTGGTTTCCTGCACCAACACAAGTGCGAAAAGTGGTTTTTCCACACTAATACAAGTGCAAAAGTGGTTTCCTGCACCAAAACAAGTGCGAAAAGTGGTTTTTCAACACTAACACAAGTGCGAAAAGTGGTTTTTCAACACTATCACAAGTGCAAAAAGTGTTTTTTCCACACTAATACAAGTGCAAAAGTGGTTTCCTGCACCAAACACAAGTGCGAAAAGTGGTTTTTCCACACTAATACAAGTACAAAAGTGGTTTCCTGCACCAACACAAGTGCGAAAAGTGGTTTTTCAACACTAACACAAGTGCGAAAAGTGGTTTTTCAACACTATCACAAGTGCAAAAAGTGCTTTTTCCACACTAATACAAGTGCAAAAGTGGTTTCCTGCAGCAACACAAGTTCGAAAAGTGGTTTTTCCACACTAACACAAGTGCGAAAAGTGGTTTTTCAACACTAACACAAGTGCGAAAAGTGGTTTTTCAACACGAACACAAGTGCGAAAAGTGGTTTTTCCACACTAATACAAGTGCAAAAGTGGTTTCCTGCACCAACACAAGTGCGAAAAGTGGTTTTTCAACACTAACACAAGTGCGAAAAGTGGTTTTTCAACACTATCACAAGTGCAAAAAGTGGTTTTTCCACACTAATAGAAGTGCAAAAGTGGTTTCCTGTACCAACACAAGTGCGAAAAGTGGTTTTTCAACACTAACACAAGTGCGAAAAGTGGCTTTTCAACACTAACACAAGTGCGAAAAGTGTTTTTTCCACACTAATACAAGTGCAAAAGTGGTTTCCTGCACCAACACAAGTGCGAAAAGTGGTTTTTCAACACTAACACAAGTGCGAAAAGTGGTTTTTCAACACTAACACAAGTGCGAAAAGTGGTTTTTCAACACTAACACAAGTGCAAAAAGTGGTTTTTCCACACTAATACAAGTGCAAAAGTGGTTTCCTGCACCAACACAAGTGCGAAAAGTGGTTTTTCAACACTAACACAAGTGCGAAAAGTGGTTTTTCAACACTATCACAAGTGCAAAAAGTGTTTTTTCGACACTAATACAAGTGCAAAAGTGGTTTCCTGCACCAACACAAGTGTGAAAAGTGGTTTTTCAACACTATCACAAGTGCAAAAAGTGTTTTTTCCACACTAATACAAGTGCAAAAGTGGTTTCCTGCACCAAAACAAGTGCGAAAAGTGGTTTTTCAACACTATCACAAGTGCAAAAAGTGTTTTTTCCACACTAATACAAGTGCAAAAGTGTTTCCTGCACCAACACAAGTGTGAAAAGTGGTTTTTCAACACTAACACAAGGTGCGAAAAGTGGTTTTTCAACACTAACACAAGTGCGAAAAGTTGTTTTTCAACACTAATACAAGTGCGAAAAGTGGTTTTTTCCACACTAATACAAGTGCAAAAGTGGTTTCCTGCACCAACACAAGTGCGAAAAGTGGTTTTTCCACACTAATACAAGTGCAAAAGTGGTTTCCTGCACCAACACAAGTGCGAAAAGTGGTTTTTCAACACTAACACAAGTGCGAAAAGTGGTTTTTCAACACTATCACAAGTGCAAAAAGTGTTTTTTCCACACTAATACAAGTGCAAAAGTGGTTTCCTGCACCAACACAAGTGCGAAAAGTGGTTTTTCCACACTAATACAAGTGCAAAAGTGGTTTCCTGCACCAAAACAAGTGCGAAAAGTGGTTTTTCAACACTAACACAAGTGCGAAAAGTGGTTTTTCAACACTATCACAAGTGCAAAAAGTGTTTTTTCCACACTAATACAAGTGCAAAAGTGGTTTCCTGCACCAAACACAAGTGCGAAAAGTGGTTTTTCCACACTAATACAAGTACAAAAGTGGTTTCCTGCACCAACACAAGTGCGAAAAGTGGTTTTTCAACACTAACACAAGTGCGAAAAGTGGTTTTTCAACACTATCACAAGTGCAAAAAGTGCTTTTTCCACACTAATACAAGTGCAAAAGTGGTTTCCTGCAGCAACACAAGTTCGAAAAGTGGTTTTTCCACACTAACACAAGTGCAAAAAGTGGTTTTTCAACACTAACACAAGTGCGAAAAGTGGTTTTTCAACACGAACACAAGTGCGAAAAGTGGTTTTTCCACACTAATACAAGTGCAAAAGTGGTTTCCTGCACCAACACAAGTGCGAAAAGTGGTTTTTCAACACTAACACAAGGGCGAAAAGTGGTTTTTCAACACTATCACAAGTGCAAAAAGTGGTTTTTCCACACTAATAGAAGTGCAAAAGTGGTTTCCTGTACCAACACAAGAGCGAAAAGTGGTTTTTCAACACTAACACAAGTGCGAAAAGTGGCTTTTCAACACTAACACAAGTGCGAAAAGTGTTTTTTCCACACTAATACAAGTGCAAAAGTGGTTTCCTGCACCAACACAAGTGCGAAAGTGGTTTTTCAACACTAACACAAGTGCGAAAAGTGGTTTTTCAACACTAACACAAGTGCGAAAAGTGGTTTTTCAACACTAACGCAAGTGCAAAAAGTGTTTTTTCCACACTAATACATGTGCAAAAGTGGTTTCCTGCACCAACACAAGTGCGAAAAGTGGTTTTTCAACACTAACACAAGTGCGAAAAGTGGTTTTTCAACACTAACACAAGTGCGAAAAGTGGTTTTTCAACACTAACACAAGTGCAAAAAGTGGTTTTTCCACACTAATACAAGTGCAAAAGTGGTTTCCTGCACCAACACAAGTGCGAAAAGTGGTTTTTCAACACTAACACAAGTGCGAAAAGTGGTTTTTCAACACTAACACAAGTGCAAAAAGTGTTTTTTCCACACTAATATAAGTGCAAAAGTGGTTTCCTGCACCAAACACAAGTGCGAAAAGTGGTTTTTCCACACTAATACAAGTACAAAAGTGATTTCCTGCACCAACACAAGTGCGAAAAGTGGTTTTTCAACACTAACACAAGTGCGAAAAGTGGTTTTTCAACACTATCACAAGTGCAAAAAGTGCTTTTTCCACACTAATACAAGTGCAAAAGTGGTTTCCTGCAGCAACACAAGTTCGAAAAGTGGTTTTTCCACACTAACACAAGTGCGAAAAGTGGTTTTTCAACACTAACACAAGTGCGAAAAGTGGTTTTTCAACACGAACACAAGTGCGAAAAGTGGTTTTTCCACACTAATACAAGTGCAAAAGTGGTTTCCTGCACCAACACAAGTGCGAAAAGTGGTTTTTCAACACTAACACAAGTGCGAAAAGTGGTTTGTCAACACTATCACAAGTGCAAAAAGTGGTTTTTCCACACTAATAGAAGTGCAAAAGTGGTTTCCTGTACCAACACAAGTGCGAAAAGTGGTTTTTCAACACTAACACAAGTGCGAAAAGTGGCTTTTCAACACTAACACAAGTGCGAAAAGTGTTTTTTCCACACTAATACAAGTGCAAAAGTGGTTTCCTGCACCAACACAAGTGCGAAAAGTGGTTTTTCAACACTAACACAAGTGCGAAAAGTGGTTTTTCAACACTAACACAAGTGCGAAAAGTGGTTTTTCAACACTAACACAAGTGCAAAAAGTGGTTTTTCCACACTAATACAAGTGCAAAAGTGGTTTCCTGCACCAACACAAGTGCGAAAAGTGGTTTTTCAACACTAACACAAGTGCGAAAAGTGGTTTTTCAACACTATCACAAGTGCAAAAAGTGTTTTTTCGACACTAATACAAGTGCAAAAGTGGTTTCCTGCACCAACACAAGTGTGAAAAGTGGTTTTTCAACACTATCACAAGTGCAAAAAGTGTTTTTCCACACTAATACAAGTGCAAAAGTGGTTTCCTGCACCAAAACAAGTGCGAAAAGTGGTCTTTCAACACTAACACAAGTGCGAAAAGTGGTTTTTCAACACTATCACAAGTGCAAAAAGTGTTTTTTCCACACTAATACAAGTGCAAAAGTGGTTTCCTGCACCAACACAAGTGCGAAAAGTGGTTTTTCAACACTAACACAAGTGCGAAAAGTGGTTTTTCAACACTAACACAAGTGCGAAAAGTTGTTTTTCAACACTAACACAAGTGCGAAAAGTGGTTTTTCCACACTAATACAAGTGCAAAAGTGGTTTCCTGCACCAACACAAGTGCGAAAAGTGGTTTTTCCACACTAATACAAGTGCAAAAGTGGTTTCCTGCACCAACACAAGTGCGAAAAGTGGTTTTTCAACACTAACACAAGTGCGAAAAGTGGTTTTTCAACACTATCACAAGTGCAAAAAGTGTTTTTTCCACACTAATACAAGTGCAAAAGTGGTTTCCTGCACCAACACAAGTGCGAAAAGTGGTTTTTCCACACTAATACAAGTGCAAAAGTGGTTTCCTGCACCAAAACAAGTGCGAAAAGTGGTTTTTCAACACTAACACAAGTGCGAAAAGTGGTTTTTCAACACTATCACAAGTGCAAAAAGTGTTTTTTCCACACTAATACAAGTGCAAAAGTGGTTTCCTGCACCAAACACAAGTGCGAAAAGTGGTTTTTCCACACTAATACAAGTACAAAAGTGGTTTCCTGCACCAACACAAGTGCGAAAAGTGGTTTTTCAACACTAACACAAGTGCGAAAAGTGGTTTTTCAACACTATCACAAGTGCAAAAAGTGCTTTTTCCACACCAATACAAGTGCAAAAGTGGTTTCCTGCAGCAACACAAGTTCGAAAAGTGGTTTTTCCACACTAACACAAGTGCGAAAAGTGGTTTTTCAACACTAACACAAGTGCGAAAAGTGGTTTTTCAACACGAACACAAGTGCGAAAAGTGGTTTTTCCACACTAATACAAGTGCAAAAGTGGTTTCCTGCACCAACACAAGTGCGAAAAGTGGTTTTTCAACACTAACACAAGTGCGAAAAGTGGTTTTTCAACACTATCACAAGTGCAAAAAGTGGTTTTTCCACACTAATAGAAGTGCAAAAGTGGTTTCCTGTACCAACACAAGTGCGAAAAGTGGTTTTTCAACACTAACACAAGTGCGAAAAGTGGCTTTTCAACACTAACACAAGTGCGAAAAGTGTTTTTTCCACACTAATACAAGTGCAAAAGTGGTTTCCTGCACCAACACAAGTGCGAAAAGTGGTTTTTCAACACTAACACAAGTGCGAAAAGTGGTTTTTCAACACTAACACAAGTGCGAAAAGTGGTTTTTCAACACTAACACAAGTGCGAAAAGTGGTTTTTCAACACTAACACAAGTGCAAAAAGTGGTTTTTCCACACTAATACAAGTGCAAAAGTGGTTTCCTGCACCAACACAAGTGCGAAAAGTGGTTTTTCAACACTAACACAAGTGCGAAAAGTGGTTTTTCAACACTAAAACAAGTGCGAAAAGTTGTTTTTCAACACTAACACAAGTGCGAAAAGTGGTTTTTCCACACTAATGCAAGTGCAAAAGTGGTTTCCTGCACCAAAACAAGTGCGAAAAGTGGTCTTTCAACACTAACACAAGTGCGAAAAGTGGTTTTTCAACACTATCACAAGTGCAAAAAGTGTTTTTTCCACACTAATACAAGTGCAAAAGTGGTTTCCTGCACCAACACAAGTGCGAAAAGTGGTTTTTCAACACTAACACAAGTGCGAAAAGTGGTTTTTCAACACTAACACAAGTGCGAAAAGTTGTTTTTCAACACTAACACAAGTGCGAAAAGTGGTTTTTCCACACTAATACAAGTGCAAAAGTGGTTTCCTGCACCAACACAAGTGCGAAAAGTGGTTTTTCCACACTAATACAAGTGCAAAAGTGGTTTCCTGCACCAACACAAGTGCGAAAAGTGGTTTTTCAACACTAACACAAGTGCGAAAAGTGGTTTTTCAACACTATCACAAGTGCAAAAAGTGTTTTTTCCACACTAATACAAGTGCAAAAGTGGTTTCCTGCACCAACACAAGTGCGAAAAGTGGTTTTTCCACACTAATACAAGTGCAAAAGTGGTTTCCTGCACCAAAACAAGTGCGAAAAGTGGTTTTTCAACACTAACACAAGTGCGAAAAGTGGTTTTTCAACACTATCACAAGTGCAAAAAGTGTTTTTTCCACACTAATACAAGTGCAAAAGTGGTTTCCTGCACCAAACACAAGTGCGAAAAGTGGTTTTTCCACACTAATACAAGTACAAAAGTGGTTTCCTGCACCAACACAAGTGCGAAAAGTGGTTTTTCAACACTAACACAAGTGCGAAAAGTGGTTTTTCAACACTATCACAAGTGCAAAAAGTGCTTTTTCCACACTAATACAAGTGCAAAAGTGGTTTCCTGCAGCAACACAAGTTCGAAAAGTGGTTTTTCCACACTAACACAAGTGCGAAAAGTGGTTTTTCAACACTAACACAAGTGCGAAAAGTGGTTTTTCAACACGAACACAAGTGCGAAAAGTGGTTTTTCCACACTAATACAAGTGCAAAAGTGGTTTCCTGCACCAACACAAGTGCGAAAAGTGGTTTTTCAACACTAACACAAGTGCGAAAAGTGGTTTTTCAACACTATCACAAGTGCAAAAAGTGGTTTTTCCACACTAATAGAAGTGCAAAAGTGGTTTCCTGTACCAACACAAGTGCGAAAAGTGGTTTTTCAACACTAACACAAGTGCGAAAAGTGGCTTTTCAACACTAACACAAGTGCGAAAAGTGTTTTTTCCACACTAATACAAGTGCAAAAGTGGTTTCCTGCACCAACACAAGTGCGAAAAGTGGTTTTTCAACACTAACACAAGTGCGAAAAGTGGTTTTTCAACACTAACACAAGTGCGAAAAGTGGTTTTTCAACACTAACACAAGTGCGAAAAGTGGTTTTTCAACACTAACACAAGTGCAAAAAGTGGTTTTTCCACACTAATACAAGTGCAAAAGTGGTTTCCTGCACCAACACAAGTGCGAAAAGTGGTTTTTCAACACTAACACAAGTGCGAAAAGTGGTTTTTCAACACTAAAACAAGTGCGAAAAGTTGTTTTTCAACACTAACACAAGTGCGAAAAGTGGTTTTTCCACACTAATGCAAGTGCAAAAGTGGTTTCCTGCACCAACACAAGTGCGAAAAGTGGTTTTTCCACACTAATACAAGTGCAAAAGTGGTTTCCTGCACCAACACAAGTGCGAAAAGTGGTTTTTCAACACTAACACAAGTGCGAAAAGTGGTTTTTCAACACTATCACAAGTGCAAAAAGTGTTTTTTCCACACTAATACAAGTGCAAAAGTGGTTTCCTGCACCAACACAAGTGCGAAAAGTGGTTTTTCCACACTAATACAAGTGCAAAAGTGGTTTCCTGCACCAAAACAAGTGCGAAAAGTGGTTTTTCAACACTAACACAAGTGCGAAAAGTGGTTTTTCAACACTATCACAAGTGCAAAAAGTGTTTTTTCCACACTAATACAAGTGCAAAAGTGGTTTCCTGCACCAAACACAAGTGCGAAAAGTGGTTTTTCCACACTAATACAAGTACAAAAGTGGTTTCCTGCACCAACACAAGTGCGAAAAGTGGTTTTTCAACACTAACACAAGTGCGAAAAGTGGTTTTTCAACACTATCACAAGTGCAAAAAGTGCTTTTTCCACACTAATACAAGTGCAAAAGTGGTTTCCTGCAGCAACACAAGTTCGAAAAGTGGTTTTTCCACACGAACACAAGTGCGAAAAGTGGTTTTTCAACACTAACACAAGTGCGAAAAGTGGTTTTTCAACACGAACACAAGTGCGAAAAGTGGTTTTTCCACACTAATACAAGTGCAAAAGTGGTTTCCTGCACCAACACAAGTGCTAAAAGTGGTTTTTCAACACTAACACAAGTGCGAAAAGTGGTTTTTCAACACTATCACAAGTGCAAAAAGTGGTTTTTCCACACTAATAGAAGTGCAAAAGTGGTTTCCTGTACCAACACAAGTGCGAAAAGTGGTTTTTCAACACTAACACAAGTGCGAAAAGTGGCTTTTCAACACTAACACAAGTGCGAAAAGTGTTTTTTCCACACTAATACAAGTGCAAAAGTGGTTTCCTGCACCAACACAAGTGCGAAAAGTGGTTTTTCAACACTAACACAAGTGCGAAAAGTGGTTTTTCAACACTAACACAAGTGCGAAAAGTGGTTTTTCAACACTAACACAAGTGCAAAAAGTGGTTTTTCCACACTAATACAAGTGCAAAAGTGGTTTCCTGCACCAACACAAGTGCGAAAAGTGGTTTTTCAACACTAACACAAGTGCGAAAAGTGGTTTTTCAACACTATCACAAGTGCAAAAAGTGTTTTTTCGACACTAATACAAGTGCAAAAGTGGTTTCCTGCACCAACACAAGTGTGAAAAGTGGTTTTTCAACACTATCACAAGTGCAAAAAGTGTTTTTTCCACACTAATACAAGTGCAAAAGTGGTTTCCTGCACCAAAACAAGTGCGAAAAGTGGTCTTTCAACACTAACACAAGTGCGAAAAGTGGTTTTTCAACACTATCACAAGTGCAAAAAGTGTTTTTTCCACACTAATACAAGTGCAAAAGTGGTTTCCTGCACCAACACAAGTGTGAAAAGTGGTTTTTCAACACTAACACAAGTGCGAAAAGTGGTTTTTCAACACTAACACAAGTGCGAAAAGTTGTTTTTCAACACTAATACAAGTGCGAAAAGTGGTTTTTCCACACTAATACAAGTGCAAAAGTGGTTTCCTGCACCAACACAAGTGCGAAAAGTGGTTTTTCAACACTAACACAAGTGCGAAAAGTGTTTTTTCCACACTAATACAAGTGCAAAAGTGGTTTCCTGCACCAACACAAGTGCGAAAAGTGGTTTTTCAACACTAACACAAGTGCGAAAAGTGGTTTTTCAACACTAACACAAGTGCGAAAAGTGGTTTTTCAACACTAACACAAGTGCGAAAAGTGGTTTTTCAACACTAACACAAGTGCAAAAAGTGGTTTTTCCACACTAATACAAGTGCAAAAGTGGTTTCCTGCACCAACACAAGTGCGAAAAGTGGTTTTTCAACACTAACACAAGTGCGAAAAGTGGTTTTTCAACACTAAAACAAGTGCGAAAAGTTGTTTTTCAACACTAACACAAGTGCGAAAAGTGGTTTTTCCACACTAATGCAAGTGCAAAAGTGGTTTCCTGCACCAACACAAGTGCGAAAAGTGGTTTTTCCACACTAATACAAGTGCAAAAGTGGTTTCCTGCACCAACACAAGTGCGAAAAGTGGTTTTTCAACACTAACACAAGTGCGAAAAGTGGTTTTTCAACACTATCACAAGTGCAAAAAGTGTTTTTTCCACACTAATACAAGTGCAAAAGTGGTTTCCTGCACCAACACAAGTGCGAAAAGTGGTTTTTCCACACTAATACAAGTGCAAAAGTGGTTTCCTGCACCAAAACAAGTGCGAAAAGTGGTTTTTCAACACTAACACAAGTGCGAAAAGTGGTTTTTCAACACTATCACAAGTGCAAAAAGTGTTTTTTCCACACTAATACAAGTGCAAAAGTGGTTTCCTGCACCAAACACAAGTGCGAAAAGTGGTTTTTCCACACTAATACAAGTACAAAAGTGGTTTCCTGCACCAACACAAGTGCGAAAAGTGGTTTTTCAACACTAACACAAGTGCGAAAAGTGGTTTTTCAACACTATCACAAGTGCAAAAAGTGCTTTTTCCACACTAATACAAGTGCAAAAGTGGTTTCCTGCAGCAACACAAGTTCGAAAAGTGGTTTTTCCACACTAACACAAGTGCGAAAAGTGGTTTTTCAACACTAACACAAGTGCGAAAAGTGGTTTTTCAACACGAACACAAGTGCGAAAAGTGGTTTTTCCACACTAATACAAGTGCAAAAGTGGTTTCCTGCACCAACACAAGTGCGAAAAGTGGTTTTTCAACACTAACACAAGTGCGAAAAGTGGTTTTTCAACACTATCACAAGTGCAAAAAGTGGTTTTTCCACACTAATAGAAGTGCAAAAGTGGTTTCCTGTACCAACACAAGTGCGAAAAGTGGTTTTTCAACACTAACACAAGTGCGAAAAGTGGCTTTTCAACACTAACACAAGTGCGAAAAGTGTTTTTTCCACACTAATACAAGTGCAAAAGTGGTTTCCTGCACCAACACAAGTGCGAAAAGTGGTTTTTCAACACTAACACAAGTGCGAAAAGTGGTTTTTCAACACTAACACAAGTGCGAAAAGTGGTTTTTCAACACTAACACAAGTGCAAAAAGTGGTTTTTCCACACTAATACAAGTGCAAAAGTGGTTTCCTGCACCAACACAAGTGCGAAAAGTGGTTTTTCAACACTAACACAAGTGCGAAAAGTGGTTTTTCAACACTATCACAAGTGCAAAAAGTGTTTTTTCGACACTAATACAAGTGCAAAAGTGGTTTCCTGCACCAACACAAGTGTGAAAAGTGGTTTTTCAACACTATCACAAGTGCAAAAAGTGTTTTTTCCACCACTAATACAAGTGCAAAAGTGGTTTCCTGCACCAAAACAAGTGCGAAAAGTGGTCTTTCAACACTAACACAAGTGCGAAAAGTGGTTTTCAACACTATCACAAGTGCAAAAGTGTTTTTTCCACACTAATACAAGTGCAAAAGTGGTTTCCTGCACCAACACAAGTGTGAAAAGTGGTTTTTCAACACTAACACAAGTGCGAAAAGTGGTTTTTCAACACTAACACAAGTGCGAAAAGTTGTTTTTCAACACTAATACAAGTGCGAAAAGTGGTTTTTCCACACTAATACAAGTGCAAAAGTGGTTTCCTGCACCAACACAAGTGCGAAAAGTGGTTTTTCAACACTAACACAAGTGCGAAAAGTGTTTTTCACACTAATACAAGTGCAAAAGTGGTTTCCTGCACAACACAAGTGCGAAAAGTGGTTTTTCAACACTAACACAGTGCGAAAAGTGGTTTTCAACACTAACACAAGTGCGAAAAGTGGTTTTTCAACACTAACACAAGTGCGAAAAGTGGTTTTTCAACACTAACACAAGTGCAAAAAGTGGTTTTTCCACACTAATACAAGTGCAAAAGGTTTCCTGCACCAACACAAGTGCGAAAAGTGGGTTTTTCAACACTAACACAAGTGCGAAAAGTGGTTTTTCACACTAAAACAAGTGCGAAAAGTTGTTTTTCAACACTAACACAAGTGCGAAAGGGTTTTTCCACACTAATGCAAGTGCAAAGTGGTTTTCTGCACCAACACAAGTGCGAAAAGTGGTTTTTCCACACTAATACAAGTGCAAAAGTGGTTTCCTGCACAACACAAGTGCGAAAAGTGGTTTTCAACACTAACACAAGGCGAAAGTGGTTTTTCAACACTATCACAAGTGCATAAAAGTGTTTTTTCCACACTAATACAAGTGCAAAAGTGGTTTCCCACAACACATGCGAAAAGTGTTTTCCACACTAATACAAGTGCAAAAGTGGTTTCCTGCACCAAAACAAGTGCGAAAAGTGGTTTTTCAACACTAACACAAGTGCGAAAAGTGGTTTTTCAACACTATCACAAGTGCAAAAAGTGTTTTTTTCCACTAATACAAGGTGCAAAAGTGGTTTCCTGCACCAAACACAAG